>NC_056747.1:441166859-441219359 GCF_019279795.1 Protopterus annectens | reverse complement strand
AGATAGGTGCATTGCTTTTCACGTGCCTCTGTGCAGGTATATTACATCAGAATGTTGTATTGCACTGTGTTTTTCAGGTGTGATTTCAATTGTAAAGCAACACAGCCACCACCAAAGATGCCATCTGTTGAGGAGAAAGCAAGCAGCATTTACCTGTTGGGTGAGGAAACTGACTGATGGTTGCAGCAGTGGTTCAGACAATGGTATGCACCTTGATGTACCACATAATGCCAACCAGAGTGAAGATGATGATTATGACTCAGAGGATGACATTCCACTCACACATCTGCGTGAAAAGGCCATTGCCTGTGATACGGAAGATGCCCCTGTGGCCGCCATTCCTGAAAGACCACTACGAGTTGCCAAAGTAGACATGACCAGTAATTATGACACTGACCATGACAGTGAGGATGAGGTGCCACTTGTACACCTAAGGAAGGTGCCCACACACAAGTTAGCCACACACAATGCCCACCAAGTGCATTCAGATTATGATGCAGATGACTTGCCTTTATCTGTGTTCACAAAAGCACGTGGTCTGACTGACATAACTATGCAGTCCTCCATAGTGCATGGCACTGCAGGTGCCGACAAGGGTGTGGATGTGCCTTCGACTGTGCATGATGTGGGAAGTAGTCCAGAGTATGGTGATTGGGATGGAGAAAATCCTCTAGATACGAGTCCAATTAGCTCCTTGTCAGACAATGATATGGGTGTGCCTCACCAGGGAGCATGTGTCAGCAGTTCACTACCAACTGCAAGCAGTACAGTTGCTAATGGCATTGAGAGAGCACCATCTCTCAACCCTTCAACCCTTCCCATTTCCAAATGTTCTTTGCAACCCAGTCAGGTACGCTAAGCATGCCCACCACGTAAGATCATGTGGGAAAAACACCTCCAAACTTTACACACTGAGGAATTTGTGGGGCCAGTAGGACCAATAAATCACTTGGGCTCAGATAGCACAGAGATGGACTTCCTGAATTTGATGTTCCCAGAGGAGCTATACACCCGTATTGCTAATGAAACAAATCGATATACTGCACAGAGGCAGGCTGCAGCAGGCAAGGTTGATACGCGGTGGAGTCCTGTTTGCGCAGGAGACATACGCACATTTCTAGGTGTCAGAATATACATGTCTATTGTACATGTTCCTGAATTGAGGCAGTACTGGGAAACGCACCATATATATGGTCGCTTCCCAATAGCAGAGTACACAAACAGAGATAGGTGTGAAAAAATTCAGCAGTACTTCCACTGCAACGATAACAGCCTGAGCCTACCACAGGGCTCTGATGGTCATGACAAGCTACATCACGTATGGCCAATACTGGATGCAGTACTTCATGCATGCAGGACACGTTACAATGTGCATCATGAGGTGGCTGTAGACGAAGCCATGGTTGGCTTCCGTGGACGCTTGACTTTTAGACAGTTTATGCCTGGTAAGCCCAAGAGGTATGGCATTAAGGTGTGGGTGTTGGCAGACTCGACCAATGGGTATGTATGTGAATTTCAGGTATACACTGGAAAAACGGAGCAGAATACAGAGGTCGGGCTGGCACACAGAGTTGTGGTTGCCTTAACTAGGGGACTGATTGGCAAGAAGCATCACATTTACTTTGATAACGTCTTTACCTCTGTTCCGCTGGCACAGCAATTGCTGAAAGATGATCTACACTGTTGTGGAACCATGCGCACCAATAGGTCAGGATGGCCTCTAACATTCAACAGACAGGCCATTGAAAAGCAGCTCGAGGCTACTGCAAGCAATTGCAGAGTGGACCACTGCTAGCTACTGAATGGAAGGATAGCAAACCAGTATTCCTCCTGTCAACTAACTGCAACCCAACCTTGCCAGTCTCCACCACATACAGGAGAAAGCAAGATGGAAGAAAGGCATCGGTGCCATGTCCACCAGTTGTAAACATGTACAACAGTTACATGAATGGGGTGGACCGAGCAGATCAGCTCAGGACACAGTATCCCAGTGCCAGAAAGGCCCGCAAATGGTGGCTGTACTTGTTCTGGTTCTTATGGGATGTGGCCGTTGTCAATGCTTTCATTATATTCCGTGAAAGTATCAGCCATCAGCAAATGTCATGCACTGGACGTGCTATTCCAGCAACACAGTTACAGTTCCGAAAGAACCTAGGCTTGCGTCTACTTGCCAGTTACACGAAGAGGAAAAGATGCACTGAGATTACTGTCCAAGAGGCTGAGAGAATTTGAGCATGGCTCTCACTTTCCAGTGAAATGGCGTAAATCGAGATGCAAAAACTGGTGCCAGCAAGGGTAAATGTGCTGAGCCATCATGGGGGTGCCCGACTTGCAAAGTCAACCTGTGTGTCGAATGCTTTGGCGAGTACCATGGCCATAAATTTCTCCCATAGTGCTATTGTCATAGCTTTTGACATGTTGCCTTGATGTAGCTCTCCACTCAGTCTCCCTCCCTTCAGGTGTAGTCAATGTATGTAGGTCAGGGCAACAGGGTTTACATTAGCTCCTCCCTTCCACTCCTAATGGCCATTGCCAAAAAGACACATGTAAATGGAAAAGGCAGAGGTAAAGCAAAGTGCCTCACCTGATTTTTCAGTGTACATGTGCCCTTTCTGTGCCCCCATGTCAGTTAGCAGCCAAGCCCTTCAGCACCAATGCCAGGAAGGTCCCTCTTCAGTTTTTTTTTGCCAACTGCTCTTAGGTTGGTGGGTGCATCGCAGGGGGCATACTCAGCCAGCATGGATCTTGTGATCCACCGGGACCGCAGTTGGGAACTTGGAGACTCTTCAGCTCAGTCCCATTGTGCTGCTCTCCTAGGTAAGCATGGGCTTGGGTGTGCCACTGTGATGTAATGTTTCCCTCCGGGAAAGGACACATGCAAAAAGACACAGCCTGGGTCAGTCTTGGTCTTTTGACATGTTGCCTTGATGTAGCTCTCCACTCAGTCTCCCTCCCTTCAGGTGTAGTCAATGTATGTAGGCGAGGGTAGTAAATGTATGAAGGTCAGGACAGCAATTAGTGAGTTACTTCAGTCCCTCATCCCTTAAGTCCATTGCTGAATGGGCACATGTAAAGAGAAAAGGCAGAGGTAAGGCAGACTGCTGGCACTGAAGGAGGTCATGAGACCATAGTGGTATCAGAGGTCTGAGTGGGCAGCCAGCACAGCAGTGGGACACTACATATAACCAACATCTGGAGCCCCATGCCTGTCCTTGGCATATTAGTGGAGCGGCGGTCTTTACCCTGCTTTTTCTCTTTACATATGCCCTGGCTGTGCACCCTTGTCAGGGTCCACCCATGCTTTATTTCAGATAAGGTAAGACTGTCTTCTGTCTTCAGCATCACCACGGAAGATGTTCACCTGTTCAGAACGGATGGCATTCACCCGAGGAGGGCATTGCGTTGTTCTTGACCAACCTCCACAATGGCGTGAGGAGAGCCATGCAAGATTGCTAACATGCAGCTTGTGAGAAGAATGGAAAACACCCATGACCAAGTCGGACGAATATAGTAAGTAAAACACTATTATGAAATGTGTTGTGTAAAATTCATTTCTCTGAGCTTGGCAAACGACTTATGGAAATTATGATTTTTTTTTCATCTTTGGGTAAATAAATTTGCAAGGGAGCATCTGAATGTGCCAAGCAATATCTCATTTTGAAGAAAGTATTGCTGGTTCCAACATGGTAAAATAATTGTGCCTGTATGTTTGACACAAGTGCAGATATCAAAGTTTTTTGGTACTTCACGGTTATGGAAATTATGATTTTTTTTTCATATTTTGGTAAATAACTTTGAAAGGGAGCATCTGAATGTGCCAAGTAATATCTCATTTTGAAGACAGTATTGCTGGTTCTAACATGGTAAAAGAATTGTGCCTGTATGTTTGACATGTGCAGATATCAAAGTTTGTTTTGGACTTCGGTTATGGAAATTATGATTTTTTTTTCATATTTTGCGAAATAACTTTGCAAGGGAGCATCTGAATGTGCCAAGTAATACATCATTTTGAAAAGCTTATTTATAGTTCTAACATGGTAAAAGAATTGGGCCTGTATGTTGTACACATGTGCAGACATCAATGTTTGTTTCGGACTTAGGTTATGGAAATTATTTTTTTTCATATTTTGGTAAATAACTTTGCAAGGGAGCATCTGAATGTGTTAAGTAATAACCTAATTTTGAAAAGATTATTTATAGTTCTAACATGGTAAAAGAATGGTGCCTATATGTTGTACTCAGGCAGATATCAAAGTTGGTTTGGAATTAGGTTATGGAAATTATGATTTTTTTTTCATATTTTGGTAAATAAATTTGCAAGGGAGCATGTCAGTGTGCCAAGTAATACCTCATTTTGAAGAATGTTACTCCTTACAACATGGTCAAAGAACTATGTCTGTGCACTCTACACATGTACAGATATCACAGTTTTAGTCTTGTACGATTATGAAAATTATACATTTACAATACTTTTCATTATTATGCCCATAGTTTTGCAAGGGAGCAAGGTGATCACACAAATGATGCATCATTTTGAAGCTGACATTCAGATGCACAACTTCTACACTGATATGTAGGCTCTGTCTGTTACAGGTGATGAGATATTATGCTTTATTTATCAATTATGAAAAATAATATATTAATCATATTTCTGTGAATATCTCAAGAAAGGAACATCACACAGTAATGGTTAAGGTATCATTTTAAAGCTGACATTCATATTAACAAATTACATTCAAATTGTATGGGTCTGCATGGTACATTGACCAAGATATTGTGCTTTGTTTTTCCAAAAAGGTAAAAAATATGCACAATATCAGCATTCCTTGCCAAATATTTAATAATGACTTTGATATAACTATCAACATTTACACTGTTGGAAAGATCAGTGTCTACTGAACAACTTTCGCGTTGACATTTTTAGTCTAGCTCTTATAGTTAGAGAGTTATGAGCATTTGTTTTCTGTGGTTTTACAAATGGATTTTCTGAAAATGAGCTCAGGCTGCACTGTTGTTCCTATGGTGGAATTAAGCAGGCAGCTTTTCCTGAGTGAATGAGTTAAAGAGTTAAGGTTAAGTCACTGTGACATTTTTCCATAGGGGGGTGTCTTACTACTTCCAGCACTGGAAGTGGGAGCCCCCCACTGCTTAGGCCTGTGTGCATCTTGAGACTGTATCCTAGGTCGTCTGCTGTTCCTGGGTTTGGACTAAGAAGGCCTGGAAGAGACTGTAAAGGACAATTTTTTTTAGAAGGCATCAATGCCTACTAAATCTGGGAGGCTGCACTTGCAGGAAATCTAACAGTTTGCATAGATTTACCTTTTCCCTCCATCGTTTTAAGAAGAACTTCTGCTTTGTTGCAAAACAGGCGGTCTTGGTTTAAGGGAGCATCCAGCAATTTAGCTTTAACATGATCTGGCAAGTTTTGCTCCTTAAGCCAAGCATGCCTTCTACTTACAGACCCAGTAACAGCAGCCCTGGAAGATGCTTCTAGAGAGTCAAAACAACATTGCAAAGTATGTTTACACAACTTGTTCAGCAGAATGCATTAAATCCTGTAATTCTTTATGTACAGTACAGTCAGGAATCATAATTTTCTGTTTAAGTAGTCCCATAATATGCTGCTTTAACATATGAAACTGGTAATTTAAGGCCCCAATGGCCAAAGTAGCCAAAGTGTATACCTTCTTCCTCCATCTGTCCAAGGCCCTGGAATCTCTATCACAGGGGGTAGGGTTTTTGGCAGCAGTAGCCTTAATGCCTTTTGGTCCTTGGGAAATGGTCGCTGGATCCGCAGTAGGATTCTTGAAGAGGAACTTGAGAGAGTCAGGTACTCTGTAATACTAATCAGGTATTCTGAGAGCTGGAGGTAAAGTGCCTGGGGCCAGGCTAGATTCCAAGAAGGCATCTACAATGTCCAGAACAGGAGGGATAGCTAAGGGCCTGTGTTGAGGGAGGAGTAAGAATTCCCTAAGCCTCTTTTCGGAGTGAGAGTAATCCTGGTTTTCCCAGCAGAAATATTCCCCTAAGAGAGTGCAAGGTTCACCAAAAGAAAAATCTTCTGGAGGGGAAACAGAGGGAATGGAATCCTCAGCATCAGAATCCTCATAGGTGGATAAGGGCAAATCCTGGTAATCAAAAGAAACAAATTTCAGAATCCTGATCAGAAGAATCAGAAGGAAAATCAGTTCTAGGTCTCATGGGAGGAAGGCTGGCTTCCCCTAATTAAAGTAATAAGATCTTCAGCCATTCAAAGCATTTGTTTTTTAGGCATATGGGCCTGACCATGCGGTTTGGATGTTGGTTTTCTAGGCGCGAGTTGAGTTTTAGGCCTAGATGAAGATGACGGCGTCTGTTTGAAATGCAAATCTGTAGGCCTGAATACACCCTCAGAAGCCGGTGCCTGCACAGCGGCTCCAGACCCATCCAAGGTAGAGACATCTGCAGGTTCTAGAGCCGAAGAAGCATCTACCCGGCATACCGGACTCAGAATGCGTCTCAGCAGAGGCCTGCGAATCTGAAGTAGCAGGTATCAGGGGCTGCGAAAGTGCCAGTTTTGGACCTATGCGGTCCATCTCTGTCTATCTTTACGTTTTTTCGGAATGTCTGTAGTCAGATGGCCTACCGAAATCATTTCTGGATAGAGTACCAAAATAATTTGCTACAAAAATAGACAGACGACAAAGAGTATGGGGGTTGAATAAGGCACAAAACCGACAGTGAGGGACGTAGTTCTCTGTGCCTAAACAAGGAATGCAGTACGAATGAAAATCTTTATTGCTTTCCACAGGTAATACAATTGTTAACTTTTACTGACATCGGTTAAGAGGAAGAAAAAGGATCCCCAATGGGGTACCTAGCTTTTTTGAAGACAAACTCGAAAACAAAAATTTCAGGAGTCGACTGGCACTTGAACTGCTACAACTTCAGGCACCGCGCGGCAAGAAAGATGGATTTAATGCCATCGGCTGCTTGTTTTACACCCCTGACAACCTGACGTCATGGAAGAAGAGACAGCATCCAACTCAGGAATCCAAGACTTTGATATTCAGGCCGGCTGAGAGCTACCTGCAGGCAGATAACCCAAATGTAATGACTGCAACAGTGAAACACGAAGGACATCTGAACAGACTCTGGTCCAAGCGTCCTCCCGGGAACCGACCGGAGAACTTCGGCTCCTAGATACCCCGGAAGGCAAAGTGCGTGTCAGAGCAGACAACGGTTCCAAAATCTCCAGGATTGGTCTCAGCACCAAAGATTATACAGCAGGTTACTTGGCACTCCGGCTCCGAAGATCCAGCTTGGCTCGGAGGATGAATCAACGTGGAGCCGAAAATAATTTAGCCAACTCAGACAACTTCAGAGGTCTGCGCACCACCCTATCCAATCATCATCATCCGATAAGCTTCTAGAGGACCTTGAGGAAAGGGTAGGTGAGTGAGATCGCTCCAATATGGGGCATCTTAAGGTATGGGAGACCAGTAATAAACTCGGTGGACTGGCTCCGAAAGCTAGTCTCTTTTGGTTCAGAAAGCTGTGGAGCTGAAGGACTTGGCTTGTCCAATTCAGTGATTTCTCTCTGTTCCAAATCCTGTGGAGCCGAAGAAATAGACTTGTCCGAAGAAAGTTTTAATATTTTCTCAGGTGGTTCCGAATGACTAGATCAGGAGGAAGAAGGTCTCTTTGAAGGTTTGTCAGTTCTTGAAGAGGGGGACTTGGGCTTAGAGGAGGTACTTTGACTTTCTAAAGCTTCAGAAAATGGAATTTTTAGAAGCCCTCTGTCTATCAACTTATTCTCTCTCCTGCAAAACGAGGGAACTGAAGAGTGACAAAAGGTATGGTCAACACACTATGACCATCGGTTAGAGACATTTTTTGTGAACATTTCTGACACTTTGTGAAGCCAGATGGCTTTGGTTCCTTCTCTCTACCTTCCTTAGACATTACGAGAAGGAAGCACAGACTACAAACTGTATAATTTTAAGCACTAACTACAAGCAACACTACAAGCTGAAAAAAAACATGTAATATATAAAGCCTACTAGCACTTTAACTTGTGTGTGTGTGTGTGTGTATATAGATATATATATATATATATATATGGATCTACCTTAGTAGATCGACATGTTAAAAGAGCGAACACGAATTAACAGACGCCAGAATATCGCAAGTCACTTCACCGACGCCAGAAGATCGACAAGGCAGAAGACCGACGGAGGAAGACACCGACGCGGAGAACACTGCGATGGAGAAAGGATGTGTAAGTATGCGGTAGTGACGGACGATAGGGTGCGAGTAAGGTAAGTGTGCGATGTTGGTGGTCTGTAGGGGTAGGGGTGGGATAAGTGAGTTAGGGTTAGGGCGCAGGTTAGGTAAGGGTGCGAGTAAGGTAAGTGTGCGATGTTGGTGGTCTGTAGGGGTAGGGGTGGGATAGGTGAGTTAGGGTTAGGGCGCGGGTTAGGTGAGTGTGCGATAGTGATGGACCTTAGGGTAAGGGTTTGGGTTAGGGTTGTAGATAGTTGTGTATGTAAGGGTTAGTGTTCGTTTGTAAGGATTTTGGTGTGCTTGTGTTGTGTGTGTGGGTTTTGGATAGGGGATTTGTTTTGTTTGTTGGTATGATGTGTCGGGTGTGTGCGATGTCGTGTTTGTGCACTGTCGATCTTCTGGCGTTGGTGAAGTGACTTGCGATCTTCTGGCGTCGGTTAATTCGTGTTTGCTCTTTTAACATGTCGATCTACTAAGGTAGATGCATATATATATATATATATATATATATATATATATATATATATATATATATATATATATATATATAGATATATATATAGATATAGATATATATAGATATATGCACACATGCACACACACACACACAAGTAAAATATAGCACTACCCTCTAAAGTTAAACGGGCGCTAGGCCCTCAACTCAAATGGACCTAACACTGCTATTAAACAAAAGAAACCAGCTTGAGAAGGAAAACGCCACGCAAGAATGTCTTACACAATTTTGTAGATGCTAGAGATCTAATCAGTCTCCCACATGAAAATGGGATACTGCTGCCAACTGTACTTTTACCATTGATGCACTGGCCCCTTGTTCAAAAATCATGGACAAAAAATCCAAGATTGTAGGAATCGGAACAGTAAAGGGGTTGAGACCTTGGCTGTTAGCCCAGATAGAAAATAGTTTCCACTTGCTATTACAGATTTTCCTGGTGGACGGTTTATGAGCCGCTACCAGAATAGTTTTCACTGGTGACGAGATACCAGGAGTCCTTGCCATTAGTGGAACTGGATCAACCAAGACGCGAGCTTGAGGTTTACCAGGTTCGGTGTTGGGCACCCCGTTGGGTGCGATATCAGATCTGGAATGGGATCCAGGATTAAAGGGGAGGAGAGACTGTGAGACCGCAGGTATGGAAACCAGATTTGACGAGGCCAGAATGGAGCTATGAGGATAATTTTGCTCCCCAACCGTGCGGCTTTCTGAATGAACTTCGCCATGAGCGGAAGCGGGGGGTAAGCATAGAGTAGACCGGGAGGCCAAACATGAATCAGAGCGTCTCTGGGGCTCTCCCCTTCTGGGGGAAGAATTGCAAAGAACTCGCTGCATCATTTTGTGTTTTGGGGGTAAGCAAAAAGGTCGCAGCGAGGCCATCCCCACTTGGGGAAAATTTCGGATTGAGAGACCACTCATAAGGACTGAGAATTACTAGACTCAATTTGTCCGCCAGAATGTTGGATCATCCCGGAATGTGCGTTGCTATCAGAAAGCGGTTGGTGGATATCACCCATTCCCAAACTCTCATGGCTTCTCGACAAAGAGGGTAGGATCTGGTTCCCCCTTGTTTGTTTATATACCAGACCACTGACATATTGTCCGTCTGTATTGCAATCGTTCCTAGAGGTAGAAGGTCTTAGAGAGCCTGCAACGCTAGAAGCACCGCCCTCATCTCCAGAACATTTATGTGCACGGCAGTCTCCGACAAGGTCCACGTACCTTGGACGTTTCTGCCCAAACAATGCCCCCCCCCAACCCTAGGCGAAAAGCATCCGTGGTTAACATGACCGGGGGGGGGGAGTCACAAAGGGTCTCCCTTGCCTTAGTTCTAGGGAGTGAAGCCACCAAAGGAGGTATTCCCTGCAAACTCTGCTCAGGGGGATAGGAGTGTTCAATGGGTGGAGTAACAGTGACCATTGAACTTGGAGTGTCCACTGTAATATACGCATCCTTAGGCGAGCATGGAGAGAGAGGCCGATAGCTGCTGCCATCAAGCCTAGCGCACTCAGGACTAACTCCACCGGCGGAGCTTTGGTGCGAAGAAGAGCCAAAACCTGGAGTGAGAGGCTGGACAGCCTGTCCGAGGTCAAGAAGGCCCGAGAAGATCGGGAATCTAGCCTGGCTATGAAATCTAATGCTTGCACAGGATGAAGAAAGGACTTCGGTATGTTGACTGAGATGCCCAAGCTGTCGGCAAGAGACAGCACATAGTCTCTCGCGGTACAAAGTTGATGCCTGTTGGTTGCTGTGAGGAGCCAGTCGTCTAGGTACGGAGAAACCCTTATACCCTGAAGCCTCAGGTGGGCCGCAACCACTGCCATGACTTTGGTGAACACCCTGGGGGCTGAGGAGAGTCCGAACGGAAGGACCCTGAATTGGTAATGACTGGCCCCTAGCCAGAAGCGGAGGAACCTCCTGGACCGTCTGTCCATTAGAATGTGGTAGTACGCGTCCTTGAGGTCTAAAGAGCACATCCAGTCATTCTCCTGCATTAAGGGGAGAATAGATTGTAGAGTGACCATCCGGAATTTTTCTTTGGGGACAAACATGTTCAGGGCGGATAAGTCTAGAATGGGCCTGAGGTCCCCCGTCTTTTTTGGCACTAAAAAGAACCTTTAGTAGTATCCCGATCCAGATTGGTCTGGGGGGACCTGCTGGATGGCTCTTTTTTCTAACAAATTTGAAATCTCTACGGTCGCCGCCTCTCTTTGATTGGGTGGGACATCGGGGAGGTGACCACCTGAGGGATGACGAAATAGGAAGGGAATTTTGTAGCCTCTGGATATAATTCGGAGCACCCATCGATCGTTCGTGATGGACTCCCACATTGACAGGTGCTTCGTTAAACGCCCCCCGACTGCCTCCAGAGCTGGACAGTTGGGTAAGCCCTCAGGGCTGCTGCGCGGGTCTCTAGGAGAAAGGCTCCCTAGACCCGAAGTTACGCGTTCCCCCTCTGCCTCTGGGCCGGCGTCCACCCTGCCCTCCTCTGCCTCTGGAGGGTGCGGAGTCCGAAGCTGGATAGGATTGCTGAGACTTGCAGAACCACAGCTTCTCTTGCCCCCTCTGATTCCTTGAGAAGGAACGTTGGAGGCTCGAGAAGCGGACTCCGACGGCAGACAGCGTCTTCCCGTCCTCGCTTTGGACTAGTGTATCGCGTACGGTCTTGCCAAAAAGCGAAGAGCCGTCAAAGGGTGCGTTCGCGAAGGACGCCTTGAAAGGTTCCACGAAATTACAAAGACGGAGCCAGGCGTGACGTCCTGCCCTGCTGGCCCTTGCGGCTCCCTCCGTAGCATAAGACAGTAGCCGCATGGACGTATTTGAAATGGACTTGAGAGTGGCCATACGTGTCGAGAACACGGTTTTGTCCTCGACCGACATGGACTCAGGTGGAGTTGCAGTGTATTCCCTGATCAAATCCCGTTGCAGCCTGATGACATGCGCCATATAATTCAGCACCCTCACGGAGAAGATTGCTGAAGCAAAGGTCCGCTTCCCTATACGGTCCAGCACCTGGGACTCCTTGTCCGGCAGGTGGACCGTGGAGCTCTCCTGGGAGAGTTCTCTCTTAGTGGCAGCAGCCACCAACATGGCATCAACTGGAGACCCTTTGGCCCAAGCCTGCCTGTAGGGAGGCTAAGGATTTTATCCGGTCGGCATGGGATAGGCTCCACGGTGTCAGGTTCCTGCCAAGCCCTGGTAGTCAGGAGATCTACCAGGGGATCTGCCAGTGAGGACACCCAGGAGGTAGATGGGCCCGCTTCAAACGCCTCCAGAAATACAGACTCATCCGAGGAAGGTTTTTGGGCAGACCCCCCCCCCCCCCAATACGCAACATTTCCATGATGCCTCCAAAGGAGACATCCTCGGGGGGGGGTGACCTTGGGGAACCTTCCCTTTCCTCTAAGTCCGTATCTGTGGTGACAGACTCGGGGGAGTCCATGTGCCTCCTTTTACACATCCGTTTACGAGGCACCTTCTCTGTGGGACTATCAGAAGAGGGCTCGTCAACGGCCTCTTGTTCCTCCGAGGGAACCAACTGGAGGGTCTGAGCAGGCTGTCCCGATGGATGGATGATGGAAGTTAGACCCGTATGCAGTGGGGGAGCGGAGGGATCCAAAGCCCGAGTCGGGGACCTGGAAGACCTCGACAGTACCCTCTCCACTACCTCGAACGCCGAGGGAGCACTACTCTCTTCCGGCCCAGAGAGCAGTCTCCTCGGCTCCGAGATAAGGATCGGGGTCGGAGCCGAAGCCATCGGATCTGAAAGGGAGGTGCTCTCCGACAGACGGCGCCAAAGATGCACCCGCTCCCACGGATCCGATGCCTGGCCCACGGCCCCAAGAGCTCGGATCCGAGATACTCGAGGGTATGGTCGGCGTCGAGAAGGCTTGGGTCACCAGTGCCGTCAAAACCCCGGCTCCGAAAGGGCCTGGATCCGAAGACTCCAAAACCCGGATCGAGAAATCGGGGCAAATATTGAAGCTGCACCCCCCCCCTGTGGAGGAGGGGGGGCAAGAGCACCCCCATCTGCATTAGGGTCTGCAAAAAACCGACGCATCATCCTATCCATATCGGCATCGGAGAGAGACCTAGTAGATCTAGAGGAGGTCATAGAGGCGGGCCTGGAGGGCCGCCTCAACGACCTCGAGGGTGATAGGAGCTCATCCTCCGGCTCCGGTGAGAAGGAAGGAAATCGGAGCCAGGAAGGAGAAGGTCCGGACACCCTCGGAGGCGATTTAACAATTTTTGAAGGCGGAGCCCAGGGATGAGGCTCGGCTCGCCTCTTGTGTCTGTGCTTCTCCCTGTACTTTTCCCTAGAAGGAGAAGACTGAACTTCCCTCGTACTCAAGGCAGTAGTGGGAGGTTGAGTCCCAGCCTGAGTCGAGGGAATCAGGGGTGCCGAAGCTACCTGGGCAGCCTGCACCTTGGAGGGAGAGGAGGAAGAGGCCTCCTCCGGGGGAAGCAATCCCACCAGAATAAGCCTGTTCCTCCTGTCCCTCACAGCTCGGGGGTTGAAGGCTGCGCAAACCTGGCAGTCTGAAGACAAATGGGCAACCCCCAGGCATATAACGCACTGAGTGTGGCCATCATCTGGGGAAAGCTTATGGCCACACCCAGTGCACTTTGAAAAAATAGCTTTATGGCCTTCGGCCATTTTCCTGGCACACACTCACACGCCCAAACACCTAGGGGAAGGTTTAACTGAATAAAACGCAATCCCGAAAACAAAAAAGGGCAGAGAAACACTAAATACTCTTCTTTTTAACTTATTAAAGTTTTAAGAAAATCTCTTGAAAAAAAATATTCACTTCCCTGTCTAAGCTCAGGAGCTCTTCTCAAGACGCTTGTTATTCAAGCCGCGGCAAAAACGATCTGAGGTAGTGTGGTGGTGACAGGGGATTGTGGGTAGAGGGGAGGAGCTAGGAGCTCGGATCTTGAAGCTTGTAAAGCTGCCGGTCGGATCAGAGGTCGGTTCCGAGACCCACAGGTTGCAGAACAAATGAAGTAACTTCAGATAATTAGTTAAGCCCTCTAATTTAAAAAGGCATTTGGCGCTCTAACTCAAATGAGCCAAGACTCACTAATAAAGAATACACACATTAGAAACAGAAAACGGACTTCAATAAAGATTTCCGATGGGACAGCAAAGAAGAAATTAGGCCTTGCGACTAAAAATGATGGCCAACTAAGCAAAGCTCACAGTAGTGTAAAATTTAAACAGCAGACACAGCAGAAGGAAAACTATCTATATAAATCACCTATAACTTAATATAGGGTAACAGTTAAGCAAACTACAAGATATACAAATTTTTCAAAAACAGCCACGGCCAAGGAGAAGAGCTCCCGATCTGGTTGAGCGGCAAACGAGATCTGGGGAATCGCACACTGTATGATGGGGTAGCTGTTCAGCCAAGTGAAAGACTCAGAGCTATAGTATGCGGCCGTGGATCGGCTCTGAACCAAACCAGTAAGAATGGAGATAGGACAACATATCTGTTTCAGGCATAGTTTCTAAAAAGGATTTTCTGAAAAACAGCTTAAGGTTCACCCTTCTTCCTATGGTGGAAGTTAACATCCAGCATTCTTTAGTACCTTTTGGACTGAATCAGCTAAAATGTCTAGGGTTGTCAAGATCAATACATTTATTTTTAACAAAAGAAAAGCAGGAAAACTACTTGAATATATGGTCCATCAGTTCTCACAAACAATGAAACCACAATGAGGATATCCACTTATCCCAGCAAAGAAGCCCGCAAGGGCGCATGCTTCTAGAAGCCATAAGAAATGGGAAGACTATCTTATGCACCAATAATGGTTCTGATCTGCTTTAGGTCTCACGCCACAGTGCAAAGTGCAGGGACAAGGGCAGGATGACAATTTGTTTTTAGAATAATCACACAAATACTGGGACCTCCAAGGGTCAATAGACTTGGGACAGAGTACAACCAGCCTTCCCCAAGAAGTCAGACAATCACCAGCAATGAATGTGGTTTAGTATATGCATTTAAAAATACTGTTATGAATTATGGACATACGATTCTAAGCCAGTAATCAAGCAAGCTAAGTACTTGTAAGCTCTATAATGGACCATCCTTTATTCCAACAAAGTGAAAAACAGCTACTGCTGTAACCTCTTCCACCAACCTATGTCCTAGACAGAACTACGGGGAAAGCATCTTCTCAGGGATCCAGGTATCAGCCATGATATGGTGGGAATTTTCCAAAACAATTAAAAATTGTACCAGAATTTTTTTTCTTTGGCTTGTTCTGCATGGATATATTTGCACATTAGGTGAAGGACTTTAAGAAAATAAATACAGACTTCTCAACACCTGCCCACCTCAGCTTTGTTCATGACCCAGATGGAAATACAACTTTGGCTAACCAGTACACAAACAAAAGAAAATGATTAAAAAGGAAATTAATGGTCAGGGTGAGGAGACCCCAAAATGAAAATAAACTCCTAGACAGGGAATTCTGCAGCAAAGGAAATGGAAAACATGACAACTTTACTCACATGGTCTGCTTTTGCGTTGTTTTCAATTTTGCCAAGTAGGCACCACTTATCAATTATCCCCACAGAGACTGCCATAATTAATCAAAAATCTGCCAGTCTAGCCCACTAACATAATACCAGACAGATTAAAAAGTACTCACTCAGTGCTCTGCACAGTTCTGGATGCTTGACCCCAATGGTCTTCAGCTTCTGCAGCAATTCATCTGATGTCAACTGTCGAACCAGGTACAAAGCCGCAGAATAACTCTACATACAAAAGGGACAAAGACATTAACAGCCTAGTTTAATGTCACTATTGTTAATTCAGTTCAACTGAAACATGCATCATATGAATGTCATGAAGCAGGGTAGCCTAGGACAAAAGTTAAAGGCAGACAAAGTACAGTTGCACTTAGTACATGTATGAATTCCTTATTACTCAAATCATAACTCAACCTTACATATACAAAATGAGGGAAACTGCCTCATATAATGTGGAACAAATGAGCAAACTATGGAACAGTTACAACTTCAACTAGGAAGCTCACAGAATAGATAAAAAGGTCTTACTATAGTTATAAAAGATTAACTGGTGATTTTCCCTCCCTGGGACAAGCCAATCAGCAGTTATACAGAAGATGTAGGGGGGCATGAACTTATTCCAACAGATTACATTCAACAGGTCAGTTATGCAAAGGCAGTTACAATGGGGGGAGGATCCAGGGGAGCTTACTTGAAGGAAAATCTGGGATATGGAAAAACAAGGAGCAAATCTCAAAGCTTAGAGGTTAGTCCCTTACTTGAATATCCTTAAAGGACCATTGAAGGTTTAACCAGCTCAGCAGTCTGTGGAATCTCATTCTTAAAGGGCTTTTATTTTTAACAAACATAAAAAAAATGAGAATTCAAGCATGGTAACACACCACAAAACACCAACATGTAACTATATTTAAGAAAATACTCTCTCCCCTCAGCTTCATAAGGTTCATCTAACAGAGTGGTCTGTAGGGTGGGTTACAGACTGATCACTGAAAATGTCTGTTTTATAAGGCTGTTAAGACTATTAGCCTGTCTGTATCACATGTAATATGAGGCACAGTGCCCACTTTTTCATAACATATTTCAGGATGCATCAACCCTGTAAGACTTATTTTCTTGTTTGGTAAAAAGGATTATAGTGCCTGCTTATAAGAGGCTCATATACATGGTTAATGTGGCCAGTGCCCATTCTTCCTGATAAGACAGACCTTTTTATATGCAGGGGAGAGTCACATAGACACTTGGAACCTGGAGAGAGTAAGAATCTGAACAGAAGAACCCTCACTAGATGCCAAACCTAAAAGAGGCTTGATAGAATCCCACACACTGGAACACCACAAATCCATACTTTGAGACCAAGGTCACTCTCCCACTTGTGGATATTTCACAGCAACCATGTAAAGGTGGTCTAGTCATCCAGCATGCATTTAACAATTTCTGCAATTATGAACATTGCCTTTACAGGACTTGATGGGTCATGTCTCGTGCTATTGAAGAGGCATCCCAGATTATTATATGTGCCACAGATGTAGTATTTTTGCCTTAGACAGCACACTGATGACTTGTTCACTAGTAAGTGTGTGGTGTCAAGTGCATCTTGAGGTGTCAGAGTAGGTGGAAGAGGGGTGAAACTGAAGCTAAATTTATCATCCAGTGGGTTTGCTATATCATCTGGCTCTGTATACTTGGCTCCACTTACAACTGGTTCAGCAAACTGTTGTGTATTATCACTGAGGTTGTGGACATTACTGAAGAAGGCCTTGCAGTTGCCCTTTGCTTGCAAGGCTATTTTTACTTCAGATATGAATTTAATGGACTTGATAAGATTTCCAAGTTGCTTATTTATTTCTGAGGGGGAGGGAGTGGTTCTTTTCCTCCTAAGAACGTCACTTTCGTATGGTTCATTGTTTGGGGTTGCCTGATCTGACCCTGGCACCTTCTTCCGGAACTTTGGATTTGAAGCTCTGACTCCTCATCTACCCATCATTCTCATCTCCTTCCTAATTTAGCTCAAATAGAAGTTTGCTGGTTCTCTCCAATTATTTAGATCTATTCTTGAAAAAAATGCAACAACCTGTAGAAATCAAAGGCAACAGCTTAACTCAGTATGGGTGATGTAACATTAAACACACAGGCTCTTGTTCAAGGTCTGTCAGAGCACCAGACGTTTACAAGTGACAATTTGGCAGGGGGGAGAAGAGATGTTGAACTGGATAAAAATAACAGATCTATCTTTATGGTAAGTACATAACTTTTGCACTCTATTGTCTATTTTAGTTTGACTCCCAAGCTGCCCAACAGACAACCCTGGTGGAATCGAGGAAGGGCATTCCTGAGAATGGTACAGTCAAAGAATGCAATAGCTCTGGATCACATATCCAGTTTGTAATAAAATATAAATGTATGAACTGTTGACCATGTTGCTGTTGCACAATCACTGATGGAACTCTTCATGAATGCTGTAAAAGCAGCCACTGCTCTAGGGGAATGTGCTTTTGGTTTTGTATCCGGGATAAAGCTGTCTCATTACATACAAATGAAATAACAGCCTAAAACAATTTGGAAATTCTAAGTAAACTTTTTTCCCCAACTTTACTATAGAAAAGGATACAAACAGCTGACTTGACTTTCTTATATCTTTGGTACAGTGTAAATAGATCCAAAAATGTCTGAATATCTAGAGTATGCAAGCAGATGTTAACCTTGCTACAGAAAATGGGGAAAGAATGGCAAATCAATGGGCTGTCAAATTTGTTTCAGATGTCACCTTTGGAAGAAAAGAATATGTTCTTGTCACTGTCTGCGGAAAATGAGGATAGGTGTCCAGCATGACGGTGCTTGTAATTTAGAATTTTTTTTAGCTGATGTAATTGCGATAAGAAATTATCTGAGAGATGCTCAAGATACACTGATGCTGCTGGTACAAAGGGTTTCTGAGTCATGGACTGAAAAATGATTGTGGAGTCCCATGGGGGAACTGGGTTCCTAACTGGTGGTCTCAGTAAGAAACCTACTTTGAGGAAGGTTTTGCAGATTCTAAGAAGAAATTGAAGTGTCATTATGCCTTATATGAAAATTTGAGATAGACATTTATACTTTTATAGTAGAAAAAAACAGATCCCTTGGTGAAAAAGTTCTGAAAGAAAATTGAATATTGATGGGACAGGAAAGAAGAGGTCCAGTCCCTTAGATGAGACCCCAACAGAAAATCTTTTCAATTTGCCTTTATAAATCCTTTTGGTTGCCTGTTTTTGTGAAGTAATAAGGTGAACTACTGGACACGAAAGCCTGGCATCTCTGTCTACCATTAAAATTAGTTTTTGGTGTCATTCAAAGGGGATCCAGTTCCTGTTAGCCTGGGAAGCCATGATTGACAAAAGGCTCTTGCCTCCCCAGTTTCTTTTTTTTAGGCAAGTCTCAAACATTACTGATGTGAAATTCACCAATCAGAACAAAATAAGGGTGTCTTTGAGGTCCCCACTCTGGGCCAGTAATCAAGGAGACTGAATCCTCATGACTGACACTGGAGAAGGATATCCACTTGAAATACAAATGAATACACTCAGTATTTTCAGATGAAGACCTCTGCATCAAGCACAATTTCACTTAAGAGCACACAGGGAACACAGTCAAGCCTGGGGTCTGGATTTCTTTACACTCATCTCCCTTGAGGACCCCAATACGGTTCCCCACTAACACAGCTACAGGGTTAAGTCCTCAGCTGAGGGTCCAGCCAAAGCCCTCTAGCACTCTCTGTGAAACCTGTGCCCCCTTCTGCCCAGACAATAAGGTATTTATCACAGCCACCAGACTCGACAAAGCCAGCTACCTAAGGCTTTTGCAAGGGTACCCAATTATACTGGGTGAAATTAATATTAATACAAATGGCAAATGTTGACCAGCAGCCAGGCTTCAGGAGTGGCCACTGTGTCACCAACAGAACAAATACTTTCAAAGGTTAAAATATTCTTTAAAGGACCAACCACAATGAAAAGTTTAAATATATTTAATAATAAAAGAATATGAAAATATGAAATATCTATTTACAGTAAACACCACAGTTTCAGCCACAAGAAATATTAAAAAACACAGCTGGAAAGATCCACACAGTTACAGAAAAACAGTACTTAACTATACTCAGTATATTTTCCTGACTAATCTAGAGAATTATAGAGCAAGGCAAGATGAAGTAGATGAGGGATCCTTCTATGTCAGGTTCCAAGAAACAGACTGCAGTGAGACTTCTGTCTCACCTAATATTAAAACATTATTTCTGTACAGAATGATCACATTCATTTGGTCATCTGACTTCTGGTTCCCATGTAATCCCCATTGCTAGAAACTGTCAGGATTTAGCACCTACACATCAATAATGCACACAAAAGAGCATTGTTCAGATCTGGTGCAGCTTTCGGAAGTCATAAAATTACAAACACCTACTCCTCCTACAGAGACGAACAAACCACGCTTCTTACAGACATTATATCTTTGGCTTCACTCTAAACAGAGATAACATCTTTATGGCCTAGCCCCAGTAATTTAATTTCTTACTATTTTCCAAAGTTAGCTGGAGCAGAGCTTAACATCTTCTCTTCCAGTATTCTCTGTTAACATACAGTGGATATAAAAAGTGTACACACCCCTGTTAAAATGCCAGGTTTTTGAGATATAAAAAAATGAGACCACAATATATAATTTCAAAACATTTCCCACCTTTAATGTGACCTAAAACTTGTACAATTCAATTGAAAAACAAAAAAATGTGTTGGGGAAAAAATGTAAAAAAAAAAAAAAAACATACAGTAAGCTGGTTGCATAAGTGTGCACACCCTTAAACTAATACTTTGTCGAAGCACTGCATACCCAAAATGGTATCCGTATATTCCAGGAGGGTGCCACGTAGAACTAGTATACTAGTCACGGTCTCAAAATGAATGCAAAGAAATGCATCATCATTCCCTTCAGCACGATGTTCCTTCACACTATCAAATCAACAATACCCTAAGTACCCATCAAGTGGTAAGGGACCTGGAATCACAAAAGAGGACTGCAACCTTAACTTTAACCACCATGTGTCTACTGTAGTAATGAAGGGTTTCTACGTAGCACACTTGATTAGTAAAGACATCGCCTCAAGAGCAAGAGAGGTTATAACTACTCTATACTCAGCACTAATACAGCCCATAACTGAGTACAATGCCCAGTTCGGCATGTACCACACAAAGCACCGGCAGCAACTGGACAGACCTCAGAGGTTTCTAACAAAGATGATGAAGGGGCTCCAGTATGTACCTTAAAGAGACTAAAATTCCTCTCACTATACTTCACATTGTACAGACTTCTTAAGGGAGACTTATGCCTGGCCTTTGCAGCAATCAAAGACCCAAACCTAATGAACTTGTTGCATATTAGTAAATCAAATGCGACTAGCACTACCCATTCCAGGAACCTAAATACAGCCTGCAACTTAAATAGGACATGCTGGAGGGACAGATTTATCTCCCAGCAACTTCTGCGTCTTTGGAACAGGCTACCAATTCATATGAAACAGAGCACCTCTGACACTGTTAAAGATGAACCTGGATGAGTGGCTGGGGCACCATAAATTCTTGTTGGGGATTGCACCCACAACCCTCCTAGACATAGTCATCACTACATGCAATCTTGCATATTAACTAGCATTTTCATATTACATTGGGATGAAGTGGCTAGGCTTACAAATGAACTCAGTGTTGATAGCCTAGTAACCGCCTAAGATACCTGCCAGGGCCAGAAAGGAGCAATAAGGATCACCTTGGTCTTGCACCTCATGGCTTTCTGAAAGAATTTTGTCAGAGGCGGCATTGGAGGGAAAGTACAGAAGAGATCCAGAGGCTAATTGTGGATGGCAGCATTTCTCAGTCACTGTCCCTATGGAGGGATGAGGGTGAAGTAGCTGCTGCACTTGCTAAGGTATGAGGCAAAAAAATCACTGCAAGGTTGGCCCAAGCAGCAGAACATTTCCATTGCCACTGTCTGGTTGAGAGATTTGCCATTTGGGGTATATGGAAAACTATTAAAAAGTGATGGGAAGATGTCAACTGTGCAAAGTGATGGGAAGATGTCAAATACCATACTCTCATGGCCTTCCCAGCATTTTGGGTGTGATCGTGCTCCCCCTTGTTTATTGATGTACTAAACCACAGACACTGTCTGCCTGGATGGAGATCACACCCTTGGGAAGGTAGTCCTAAAAAGCTTGCCATGCTAGGAAGACTGCTCAACTCCAAGATACTGATGTGAAGGTTGGCCTCCACAGGTGACCAAGAACCTTGAACAGTCTTCCCTTTGAAATGGCCCTTGTCCAGAAAGGGAAGCATTCATCGTTACTGTGGCCTGAGGAACTGGTGGACAAAGGTCTCTTCTGTGACTGCCAGCGAAGTTGTCCACCATTTTTCAAGATCTCTACAAATCTGAGAGAGAAATTTTGGTACGTACGGGATGAAGACAGACCACTGGAGTGACAGCCCATTGAAACACTCGTAGCATTCTCACTAGTGGAACCAAGGTGATGGTAGAGGTCATCAGATCTAATGGCTGTAGAATCACCCTTGCTTGTGGCTGGGGGATTACCGGAGAAACTGTTAGCCTTAAGGACAAAACTCTTGCTACTGCGAGTTAGGCAATTTGAAAAACTGTTGATATGATATCTTATAAATTCTATCTACTGTGTGGGAAGTAGCTAGCTTTTATGCGACTTACGGCAACCCCCAAGAGATCCGCAAAAGGTGGAGTAGTGTAGTCTGCTGTAGCAGTAGATCCCTGGAAACAGCAGTTAGAACCTAATCGCCTTGATATTGGAAACCCTAGATACCTTGCAGTTGGAGATGAGCTGATACTACTGCCATAATCTTGAACACCTAGAGGGCTGTGGTGAGACTGAATGGCAGTGCTCTGAACTGAAAGTGACTGGCCCCTAGCCAGAAACTAAGAAATCTTCTGGATTATGTCTGAGCCTTTATATCATAGTAGGAGTCCTGAAAATCTACAGAGCACATCCAATTATCCTTGCTCAACCAAAGCAATATGGACTGTACTATGACCATCCAGAACTTTTCCTCAATTTGATTGAGATGGCTGAGGTCTAAAATTTGCCTGAGAACTCCCCTTTTTCTTTGGAATAAGAACCTGGAATAGACTCCAGATCCTAACTGGTCTGAGGTGACCTACTGGATAACTTTTTCCTAGCAAGTTAAACTTCTGCTGCTGCAGATTACAACTGACTGGGCGGAATATCAGGAAACTTCTTTTTTGGATGGTACAAAAAGAATAGAGTGTTCTCTGGTGACTATCCTTAGCACCCATGAATCCCATGTAATGTTTTGCCAAGCTTGTGGGTGTAAGATTAAGTGCCCCCCTGACAGGCTCCATAGTGCGCTGCTGAGTAACCCTTAAAAAGGCGCTGATGGGGTTTCTCAGTGAAAGGACCAGGGAAACCTGGATTATGCAGTCTGCCTCTGGGTCAGGGTCTGGCTCCAGTAGTGAAAAACATGATTTTATGAACCACTATTTTTTGCCACCCCCTTTGGTTCCTAAATATGACCTCTGACGGGTGGCGAGACTGATTCATATAGCAGACAGGGTCTTACAGTCTTGATTACGCCTAGGAAGCATCTATCTTTTGGTCTAAAGAGTGTGGAACAGTCAAAGGGGTATTAACAAAGGATGCCTTGAAGGTTTCTGCAAAGTCACATGACTGCATCCAGGCATAACGATGCATGATAATCTCTGTGCCAGCTGCTTTTGTGTACCATCTTCTGCACTGGACAGCAGATGCATGGCTATATTACAGATGAAATGTAGGATAGATAATTGACTATCCAAAGTTTTCTGAACATCCAAAGACGTTGACATAAAAACTCTACTCAAAGGTTTTGCTTCATGGCTGCTGCTACCATGGGATATACTGGGGGTCATTTCATCTAGTGGTGCCTATCCTTGTCTTCAGTAACTGACAAAGGAATCTAAGTGCTTCCATTTGCATGTCTGTTTCCTGGAAACATGCCTTTGGAGGTTTTGGTGGAGACAGGTCGGAATCAGACTGGGTACTGTAGTGTCAAGCAGTCACGAAGCTTATGGGCTCTGACTGCCCATTACCCAAATGAGGAATAAGGTAAGGTTCTAATGGGAGGTGGGACAGATCCAAACTTTAGGTGCGCACCTGCCTTCTTGGTCCAGCTAAAGACCTTTTAAGCAGCCTCGAAAGCAGAACCCATGACTGGACAAGATGAATCATTCCCTTTTTGTTGAAGGGCTCAAGAACTCACTCTGATTCAAATGAGGTCAGCTCACATGATGATCTCGGACCTGAGCTATTGTGCAGTGAGGACACAAGAAAGAAAGAATAGTAGTGTAAAATCTTATCGTAACCACAGATGTCCTTCTCTTGCATGTTGCAGTATTCTTTACATATGGGAAGTCCTTCACCCAAGTGACCAGATGTACGACTGGCATACAACAGACTTTAGCTACTACAAGGTATGTGGGACATCACAGGCATTCTGCTGTCAGTGTTAGCCATAAAAGAACATCCACATGTACAATCCTCAGAATTGTAATGCCCCAGAAGGAACACCAGACCTAAGAAACAAAACATCTTCCAAGGAAAGAAACAAGATATAGGGGGAAGGAGGAAGGGACAGAATACCACAACATAGAAGAGGACGGACTTCTATGGTCATAGCAAGATTTTACCCAAATCTATGCCTTTCTATTCAACGTTGCAAAATTCTTTACACATGGGAGAATGCCAAATCTTAGTAGGAACCCTGGGAGGAGGAAGGAGCAGAGGAACTTTGAACATAAGAGCTTTCCACAAAGCCATGGAGAACGGGTCTAAAAAACCCTGTTCTAGCTCTAGAAATGGTGTCCAACTTTGTTTGGTGAAAATATGCACAGAAGATCATGCAGCAGCCTGTAAAACAGAGCTAGTATCCAGATCTTTAAAAAATGCACTTGAGGAAGCCAAAGACCTTGTGAAGTGAGCCTTAACAGGAGCAGAAAGTCTTTCCATGGAAATCATAAAACAAAATTGCCTTAGAAATCCAAGAAGAAATTGTCCGTTTAGAGACAGGCAAACCCAGACAGCTGGGATGGAAATAAAAAAATAGCTGACCACATTTTCTGATAGCTATAGTCTTATCCAAGTAAAATCTCGAGTTGTCTATGCACATCCAAGGTGTGCAAGGTCCTCTCACTGGAGGACTGAGAAGGGAAGAAAGTGGGTAACTGAATAGATTAAGAGAACTCATTCACCACTTAGGGCATAAAAAGGACTGCTACACAGAGAGACCCTATCCTTGTGGAAAACCAGGAAAGGTGGAAAAGCCATCAAGGCTTGAATCTCACTCTCATAGCAGAGGATAAAGCCAACAGAACTGTTTTCAAAGTCCAAAATTTTAAAGAAGCTGAGGCTCCAGGTTCATAAGGGGCCACAGTAAGCTTCTCTAAAACATAATTCAAATCCCAAGGAGAAGGAACTGGTTTTCTTGGAAGGTTTAATATGCAAAGCGCCTTTAAGAAAAGCTTGGCTTCAAATTTAGAAGCCAAAGGTGGGTATAATGGCAGACATTCAGAAACAGCTGACAGGTGAACTTTCACTGATGAATAAGCCAACCCACTATTAAGTAACTCACAAAAGTTAGAATAAACCACTAGAACATCCACTGAAACTGAATCCAAATTTTGTGAAAGATATCAGATTGTAAACCTCTTCCATTTGGATAAGTAAGATATTCTAGTATTGGGCTTTCTGGCCTCCTGTAGAACCCTAAGGACGTCCTGTGAAAAAAAGATGCCTGAAACGAATCAAAAGTTCATCACCCACAGTGTCAGTTGCAGGGCTGACAAATGTTGATGAAGCGGAGATCCCTTGTCTTATGTGAGCAGGTCCAATCTGTGAGGTAACTTGTGGTGACTGCACTTGGCTAAATGCAGAATACGAGGGAACCAATGCTGTCTTGACGAAAAGGGAGTCCTCAGCAAGATTTTTGGTTTGCCCTGCTGAATTTTCAGCAGGCCATTTTGAATGAGAGGAAAGGGGGGATGCATAAAAGAACATCTTTCCATGGAAAAGATAGGGCTTCCACCTTTCAGGCAAGAGGATGTAGGAATTTGGCACAAAGTAGAGGAAGTTGTCTGCTCAGAGGGGAGGCAAATAGATCCAGAAGAGCCGTACCCCATCGGTGGACCAAGTTCAGAAACAAATCCATGAGAGGCACTCATTCGTGGGATCGGGTCATGATCTGCTCAATGAGCCTGCCATAATATTTTGAGCAGATGGGATATACACCACCTGAACAGTCACCTTGCACTTAACTAACTTCAATCCCCCCCACTTGTTGACATACCAGAGAACTGTGGTATTGTCCATAAACACTTTCAGAGGACCTGGTTGAAAGAGGATGAAAGGCCTGCAGAGCTAGAATAAGAGCCCTAATTTTCTTGATGTTGATAAGAGCTTTCCTTTGAGAAAGAGACCAAAGGCCCTGTACCTTCTTTGAAGCAAATGTCACCCCCCCCACCCCACCCCAACATGTGCCTGAGGCATATGTGAACAACTGTTGAGCAGGCTGGGGCAGATGAAGAGAAAGTACTGGATTCAGAGCAAGCTGTTGAACCACCAAAGCTGCTCTGTTTTTAGGCATGGGAGCAGAGGGAGCAAAAACTCCAGAGGGTGAGCATGCTCCGTCCAAACAGATTTGAGGTACCACTGAAATTTCCTCATGTGGAGCTTTGCAAGATGCAGCATGGGAATTGTGGACGCCATGAAACCTAGAAGTCTCAAACTCTATAGCTGTAATGGAGGGGAGAAGCAGAATGTTTTCTAATAAGGAAATGAGGGACTGAATCTTGTCTTTTGGGAGAAAAGCCATTATAAGGTCTGTTCTGAACCTAGAAAGATGCAATCTTAAGAGGACAGGAAAGATTTTTTGAAATTTAGAGTGAACCCTAAACTTTGTAGAAAAAGGACGGCAAACCGCAGATTCTGAGTCAGTTCTGACAGAGGAGTCGGAAAAAGCAGATCCAGGTATGGAGATACCGGAATAGCCCTGACCATCAGAAAAACAATCACAGGGGCCAAGCACTTTGTGAATACCCTTGGTTGCAGTTGAAATACCAAAAGGCAAGGTAGAGAACTGAAAGTGCAAAGAAGCCACAGAGAAATATAAACATTTCCTGTAAAGACAGGATGGATAGGGATGTGAAGATAAGCATCTTTGATATCTAGAGAGGCTATGCAAAAGTGAGGAGGAATCCTGGGAAAGTGTCTGTAAAGAAAGCATACAGAAGGATGGCACTATTAGAAATGTGTTTAAGTAGGAAATATCCAGACTTGGTCTCCAAGGGCAATCTTTCCTGGGGACAAGAAACATTCCTGAATAAAAACCTCTGCTACTCTGACCCATTGGTACTTGTTGAATTGCGCCTTGTGAAACTAACTCTCTTAGAACCTCTGGAAACAAATCCAACTGGTTTGAGGGGGTATGAAATCCCATGAAAGGGGAGGATTTTATCATGAAATAACCCTGAATAATGGAAAGAACCCAAGAAAATACAGTTGTGTACACTTACCATAAATGTAGATGTTTGAGTGAATTCACTGTTGCAATCATCACATTTGCGTTATCCCTGCCAGGGTAGCCCTCAGTCGGCCCGAATACTAGAGGCTTAGTATTTCTGCGTCGGTTGCTGTCGCTCCAGGACTGACATCAGGTCATCAGTGGTATAAAAACAGGCAGCCAACGTCATTACATCAGGTTTTCTTGCCCTGTCTGGAGCCTCCAATAAGGAGTTAGGATATGGTGGAAGAACACCACCAGTAGAAAGTAAATACCAAAAATTCCTTGTAAGGAGAGAGAGAGACCGACAAGAAAGATGGAGGGAGGGAAACCAGGACTGCAACAACGAATACACTCTAACATCTACATTTATGGTAAGTGTACGCAACTGTACTATGTTCTTCGTGTTTCAATGTTGCAGTCATCACATTTGGGTTGAGTCCCAAAGCTGAAGAAAAGGGTGGAGACAGTCAAGAAAACTGGGGGACTGGCTAGGATGCCCTGCAATACTGCAGTGGCAAAGCCTGCCCTGGATTTGGAGAAGATAGGCAGCTGGTAATGCTTGGAGAAGGTATGAAAAAAAGTCCATGTGGCAGCCTCTAGGATTGTCCCTGGTGGGGACCCCTCTGAGGAAAGCTGCAAAGGTGAAGGTTGCTCTCTGGCGGAATGTCCTGACCCCCTTGGGGGGGGGGGGGGGTTCTGTGCTGTTTGTAACTGAAATGGTTGCAATTTGCTATCCATTTGGAAATTGTTTGGATATGGCCTTGCCGTCTGCTCTTACAGCAAAGCTGACTAGCAACTGATCAGTTTTTCTAAATGTTTAGTCCTGTCTAGGTAGAATCTGAGCTGTCTGTGCACATCTAGAGTGCAGAATCATTTCCCCCTTGTTTTGTGAGTTATGGAAAAAGGTGGGCAAATGAATGGATTGTGGGTTATGGAAAAAGGTGGGCAAATGAATGGATTGATTGAGAGCCACAATGGACACTACTTTTGGCATGAAGGATGGGTTAGTCCTGAGAGATAGAATATCAGCATGGAAAATGATGAACGGCTCTACAGCCATAAGTGCTTGTAGCTCTGATACTATTCTAACTGAAGTGATGGCCAGAAGCAAGGCGGTCTTCGAGAGAGAAATTTTAACTCTACTGAAGCTGCTGGTTCAAAGAGGGGCAGGGTGAGTTTTTCCAACACAAAGTTTAGGTCCCAAGCTGGGGTAGGAGCTCTTCTGGGTAGCTTCAAGTTGTTAACCCCTCTTAGGAGCTGTTTGATGAGAGGGTGTCAGAAAAGATGTGGCTCTGTGCTGAAATAAGCAGAGATGGCAGAGGCATGAATTTTAACAGAAGAGAAGGATACACCCTTGTGTAGTAGGTCTTCCAGGTAATCCAGGATGAAAGGTAGGGTAGGCTGTGCCATTCTGGCTCCCTTAGCCTGGATCCAGGTACAAAACCTTTTTCACTTGTCAGCATAAGACTTTCTAGTGCTGGGGCATTTGGCCTCACATATAACATCTAGAACTTGTTTGCTTAGAATGGCAGCTTGAGGAGAGGTCAGGGAATAAGCCAGGCTGCCAAACTGAGTGTCTGCAATTGGGGATGCATGAATTCCATTCCTCTGGGTCAGGAGTGTTGGGATTCTGAGGTAGGTGCCATGTTGGCAGGGGTGACAGGCTGCGCAGCAGTGGGTACCAGTACTGCTGTGGCCAGTCTGGGGCAATCAGGATTGTCCTCGGTTTTTCCTCCCTGATTTTGAGCAGTACCCTTGAAATGAGTGGTAGAGGGGGAAATACATAGACCAAGAGGTTTACCTACTGGAAGGGTAGAGCATCCACTTTCCAGGCCTTGCTGTGAGGTTCTCTGGTGCAGAATTTGCTGAGCTGATGATTGCAGTGGGAGGCAAAGAGGTCTACCTTCGGGGTGCCCCACTTCTGGGTTACAAAGGTGAAGGTTCTTTGATCTAGCTGCCACTTGTGCGGGTCTAGCAGGAATTGTGCTAACAACTGTAGTTGCATGACTGCGGCCGTGTGCCAAAGGATCATGGCGAGCCTGCACAGAGGATGAGTGAGTCCCTCCCTGCTTGTTGATGTACCACATCACCGTGGTGTCTGTTTTGATCAGCAGAGGCTCCGGGGAGAGTAGGGGTCCGAAAGCTGCAAGGGTATGCTGAACAGCTGACATCTCTTTTTGGTTGATGTGCAGATGTATTTGATTTGGGCTCCATTGGCCCTGAATGCACCTGCCGTCCAGGTGTGCACCCCAGACAGGGTCTGGGTGGTGTGGGGCAGTGAGAAGGGAAGTCCCTTGTTGTGGTAGCATGGTGCTGCCCACCAAAGAAAATCTTTACTTAGACAAGATATCACTGGTATAAGAGTTTCCAGGTCTTGAGAGTGCTGACACCAAAGGCTTTTTAGGTACCACTGTAGTTTCCTCATATGCAGTCTGGCATATGGAATGAGTAGAATGCAAGAAGACATGAACCCTAGAGCTTGAAGGATTTTCCTTGCGGATAACTGGGTCATGGTGGCTAGTTGAGAGAAGTAGGTTGCCAGGTAGGTTTGTTTTTCTGGTGTAAGGAATGCCATCTGGGATGCTGTGCCACGCTTGCTCCCAGGAATACAATTTTTGTGTGGTACTAGTTTTAATTTCTTTTTGTGGATAGTATACCTCACGGAGGTCAGTAGGTCCTTTACAAAGGCCAGGTGCTTTAGCAGGTTTTCCTGACTGCCTGAATCAGGCAGCCGTCCAAGTATGGGTAAATCTGAATATTTCTTTGCCTGCAAAAAGCAATGGCGGGAGCCAGACATTTTGTGATAACTCTGTGAGCAGTGGATAAATGAAAGGGAAGCGTAGAGAACTGAAAGTGCAGTGATCCTGCTCTGAAACGTAGGTATTTCCTGCATGATTCCCTGACTGGGATGTGTAGGTAGGCCTCTTTTAGGTCTAGGATGGCTAACCAAGCATCCTTGGAAAGCATAGGAAGAAACTGCTGGAGGGTGGGCATTTTGAATTTTGGTATCACCAGAAAGGTATTTAGAACGGATAGGTAGAGGATGGGGCATCATGTGCCCTCTTTTCTGGGTACCAGGAAGAGTCTGGAGTAGAAATCTTGGCCTATCTGTTCTGCAGGAACATGCTCTATTTGCCCTCAGAGAGGAGGGAAAGCACTTGCTTTTTGGCCTCTGCCCACTGGTTTGGGGTAAGATTTGGGAACGCTTTTGGGGTTGGCAGTGTGAAAATAAAATTTGTATCCCTGGAACACTATGTTGAGGACCCAGCAGTTGTTGGTAATGGTGGCCAATTGCTTGCGTTGAAGGAGTTTTCCTCCTAGGGCAAGTGCAGGTGGGCAGAGGGAGGGGGTGAAGGTGAAAAGTCATTGTGAGCTCTTACCATAAGGGGGTGGCTTTGCACTCCCTGGTTTTGAAGAGGAGGAACTCCATTGCTTAGATCTCTGCATTCCCTGGGGCTGTCTGGGGGGCTTGCTTCCCCGGGGTCTGGGCTGAGCTGACCTGGGGGGGGGGGCAGGAAAGGACCAGTGCTTGGTGGGGCAATGCCTACTGAACCTCAGTGGCTGGACCTGTAAGAAGTCTGTCTGCATAGATTTAGCTTTTTCTTCCATCTTTTTTAGGACCTCTTCTGCCTTGGTGCCAAATAAGTTATCTTTATGCAAAGGTGTGTCCAACAATTTGGATTTGACATGGTCTGGCAGGGTCTGGTTCCTTAAGTCAAGCATGTTTTCCAGGTACAGAACCAGTAACTGCTGCCCTGCAAGATGCTTCTAGGGCATCAAAACCATTGTAAGGGGTGCTTATAGTTACTTGACTTGCAGAATGCATTTAACTGTTGTAACTCTATTTTCTGCACAAGCAGGGAAAGAAGATATTTTTTGTTTGAGGAGTTCCATGATATGTTGCCGATATTTCAGCATATGGAACTGACAATTTAATGCTCTAATAGCAAGAGTAGCAGAGGTGTATACTTTTTTTACCCAGTCTGTCTAATGCTTGGGAATCCCTGTCTGCGGGGGTGGGATTCTTAGCTAAAGTTGCTCTGATTCCTTTAGGTCCTTGAGAGATGACCTCGGGGTCAGCAGTAGGATTTTTAAAAGAAATTTGAGAGAGTCAGGGACTCTCTAGTACCTGTCAGGTTTCCTGGGAGCAGGAGGGAGGGTGTCAGGGGTCAAACTGGATTCCATAAAAACATCATCCACAACATCCAGGACAGGAGGAATGGCCAGAGGTCTGTGCTGTGGAAGATCTAAGAATTCCCAGAGTCTATTTTTTGACTGAGGGAAGTCCTGACATTCCCATTGGAAATGCTCCCTTAAAGTGTGTAGGGTTTCCCCAAAGGAAAAGTCCTTGGGTGAAGAGGCTGAAGGGATGGAGTCCTCTGCATCATAATCCTCATAAGCAGAGAAGGGTTGCATATCTTCATATTCAACTGCATCAGAGTAATCAGACTCCTGTTCAGATAAAACTACTGGAGACAAGTCTCTTTCTTTTGGAAGGGATAGCCTGGCTTCCCCTGATAAGCATTATAAGGTCTTCTGCCATTTTAAGCATTTGAAACAGAACCAAGGAAGCAGGGGCCTGAGTTTGGGTCATTTTTTTGGGTGTGGTTAGTACCCTGGGCCTTAGAAATGTGATAGTTTTTGAAAGAACTGTAGACACGAAAAGTAGTTGGTCTGTATCGAGTATCTATAGCGCAAAGTACTTCCTTGGAAGCCGGTGCCTGCTCAGTCTCCGGACCCATCCAAGGTAGAGACATCTGCAGGATCCTTAGTCAAAGAAGAGTCTTGCAGCATACCGGACTCTGAAAGGGACTCGGTAACGGCCTGCGCACAGAACCAGGCATCAGGGACTGTGAAAGGAGGACTGGAGAACAGACGACTAGCTAAATGGAAGCATTGTCGGCAGTTTTGGACCTGTGCAGTCTGTCTGTCTTTATCCTTCCGCTTTTTTGGAAGATCGGTTGTCGGAAAGCAACAGAGGGGGATGTCGTGGTCTGGGCTTAAACAAGTGACGCAGTAGGAATGAAAGTCTCGGTGTGGTATTTGCTTTCCACAGGCGAGACAATTGTTAACTTTTTCTGACATCTGTTAGCGCAAGAAAAAAGGATCCCCAACAGGGTACTTAGCTTTAGAAGACTTCAACTTCAATTCAGAAACAAAAAACTCAGGTAGTGGCCAACCGGCACTCATGCAAACTGCTTCCGCTTTGGGCTCCTTGGCAAGAAAGACTGATGTAATGGCGTCGGCTGCCTGTTTTTATACCACTGACGACCTGACTTCAGTCCTGGAATGACAGCAACCGACGCAGAAATACTAAGCATCTAGTATTCGGGCAGACTGAGGGCTACCCTGGCAGGGATAACCCAAATATGATGACTGCAACAGTACAACACGAAGAACATTCCTAAGTTATCCTTACTCAAGCTGGGAGAGAGAGACAAAAAGACTTGGAAGATGATGGCAGCCAACAGAGTACTTAGCCTGGCTGGAATGAACTGCCAGTAGGCACGTGCAGAGCTAGTAGTCAGACTGCGGAGGTCTCCTAGCAGTCTTTTTAGGTCTAGAAGAAGCCAAGAAAGAAGATGGGCATGCTGTTCTTCTAACAAAAGATTTTTTTACGGAAATTCCTGTGGAATTTTGAAACAGGAGAAACAAAAAGGTGCTTCAAATCTTGAAGTTCCTTTCCCTCATATTGCAAGGTCCAAGTCTGCAGCTGCAGAACCAAAGGGAGCAGACTTATCAAGAGGTGCATCTAGCAATTTTACTTTGTCTGGCAATGGCTGAAACCTCAAGAGTGCCTTCTAAGAATAGGATCAGATGCAGCTTCTCTAGAGGATGGCTTAACAGCTTCATAACTGCACTTAATAGAATGCCTAGGCACTTGAGAAGAAGCTGCTAAGAGATGGACATTACCTGGTTCTTAATGTCAGATTCTGGAAGTTGAGCAAGAGTCTGAGGCCCGAGAAAGTAGGGCCAATGAATACCTGGCACAAACAAGTTTGGCAATTTATAGCTCTAATGGCTAACTCGATGACAAAGTTTATTACCAAGTCTTTCTAGAATTTTACTCTCCTTATCAAAAGGAAGCAATTTAGAGTAAGGAGACAACCTGGAAGACCTGTCTGAAACAGAAAACTGCTGGATTAGCTGAAAGACACTTGTACAGGAACTTACAGTCATGAGGCATCTTGTAGTACCTGTCTGGTCTCTTCAGAGCAGAAGCCCGAGAGTCAGGGGCTTTAGAAGAGGAACTGAAAGCTGGTGAAAAGTACAGTTTTGTACCTACCATAAATGTAGATGTTCGAAGATCCACATTGCTGCAGTCCTTACACTAGGGGTAGTCCGCTGTCCTCGGTCGGCCCGAATATCAAAGTATAAGGCTGACGTCGGTCAAGGCGCATTTGACTGACATCAGGACGTCAGGGTACAAATGCGCATGACCGACGTCATATCCTCAGTCTTTTCTTGCCCCAGATGTCAGAAGACCCTAAAAATAAAGGTCAAAACCAAAAGACAGCAAACAAACAACCAACCATCCTAGCACTAAAAATATGTACAATATATACAATATACACCCTATTGACAACCCAACCCACACAACCCTCTAACTACAGAGGGAAGGAGGGAGGGTAAATTGGACTGCAGCAATGTGGATCTTGAACATCTACATTTATGGTAGGTACAAAACTGTACTATGTTCTTCATCTCACATTGCTGCAGTCCTTACACTTGGGTAGAATCCCAAAGCAGAGGTAAGGGAGAATGGCCAAACTATAAGGAAGCAGGAGCTGCCAAAATGCCCTGCAAAACAGCAGTGGCAAAACCAGCCCTGGATTTAGAGTAAAGTGGTAGGTGATAATGCCTAGAAAAAGTATGCACTGAACTCCAAGTAGCTGCCTCCAAAATATCCTTAGTTGCCACCCCTCAAAAGCTGTCGAAGTGGCAGTAGCCCTAGTGGAATGAGGCCTAATCCCAGCTGGAATTTCCTTGTCATGATGGGAATAACAGAAAGCAATGCAAAACCCAATCCACTTAGAAATAGTTTGTTTTGACACAGGCTTGCCCTGAGAACTCAAAGCAAAAGAAACAAATAACTGCTGAGACTGCCTGAACCCTTTAGTTCTGTCCAAATAATATCGCAACTGCCTGTGTACATCTAAAGTGTGCAAAATCTTTTCCCCTTTATTTTGGGGATTTGCATAAAAAGTAGGCAAATGAATAGTTTGGTTTAAAGCCACACTAGAAACCACTTTAGGCATAAAGGAAGGATTAGTGCGTAAAGATACCCTATCCTTATGGAAAATTAAGAAAGGCTCAACCGCCATAAGGGCCTGCAACTCAGAAACCCTTCTTGCAGAGGTAATAGCCAACAAAAAAGCAGTCTTCCATGATAAAAACTTTAATTCAGTAGTAGCTGCAGGCTCAAAAGGTTGTAGAGTGAGTTTCTCCAACACAAAATTGAGATCCCAAGCAGGAGTAGGAGCTCTTCGTGGGGGTCTTATATTCTTTGCCCCTCTAAGAAATTGCTTGAACAAAGGATGAGAAAACAATGGTGGGTCACAATCATAGTGAGCGAAATTGCTGCAGCATGAACCTTAATAGAAGAGAAGGACAAACCTTTGTCCAGTAACTCAGTAAGATATTGAAGAGCCACACTTAAATTAGGCTCAGAAACATCAAAATCCTTTGCTGCACTCCAAAATAAAAATCTCTTCCATTTATCTGTGTACACTTTCCTTGTACTAGGCCTTCTAGCTTCCAAAATAACATTCAAAACTTGCTGTGGAAGTGGAGGCCCACTATGGTTCAAAACAGAATATGCCAGGCTGTTAGGTGCAGAGAGTGAAGCTTGACATTGAGCAAATGACTGTCCTCCTGAGACAACAGGTGTGGAATCGAAGGTAAAGACCATGGAGGCTTCCGTACCAGGCTTCTCAGTAATGGGTACCAATGCTGTAGAGGCCAATCTGGAGCTATCAAAATCATCCGTGGCTTGTCTTGTCTGGCCTTTAGTAGTACCTTTGGGAGGAGAGGCAGAGGCGGAAAGGCATACACATGAAGATTGCTCCAATTGAAAGAAAGAGCATCCACTTTCCAAGCTGTGGGATGAAACCTTTTTGTGCAAAACTTTGGCAGCTGGTGGTTTAGTGGAGAAGCGAACAGATCTATGTCTGGAGTTCCCCATGACACTGTCAATTTCTGAAATACATGAGGATCCAATTTCCACTCGTGGGGATCCATAATTTGTCTGCTCAACACATCTGCTAAGGAGTTCTGTGCTCCCGGCAGAAACCTTGCCTGAAGATTGAGGTGTAAACTGAGAGCAGTCTCCCACAAAATCATTGCTTGCCTGCAAAGAGGGTACGAATGGGTTCCCCCTTGCTTGTTGATGTACCACATGACAGTTGTGTTGTCTGTTAGAATCAACACCTGCCCTGGAAGAAGTAAATCCTTGAAAGCTATTAATGCAAACTGGACTGCTAACATCTCTTTCAAGTTGATATGTAGATGTTGTAGTCTGGCAGGCCACTTGTCTTGTATCCACTTTCCATTCAGATGAGCTCCCCAAGGTTTGTCTGAGGCATCTGTCGTTAGAATCTGACTCGCCTCTGGCCGGGTCACAGAGAGTCCCTTGTTTAGGTGACATTCCTGAGCCCACCACAACAATTCCTTTTGAATGCAAGGTATTATTTGAATGACAGTGTCCAAATCCTGGCAGTGCTGTGTCCATACATTTTTGAGATACCATTGTAGCTTCCTCATATGCAGTTTGGCATTGGGAAGCACCAGAATACAAGATGCCATGAACCCCAAGGCTTGAAGGACTGTCCTTGCAGTCAGCCTGGACTGATGAGACAACTGATGAAAGTAAAGGGAAAGATTCTTTTGTTTGTCCGGGGTCAAAAGGCCATCTGGGATGCTGTATTCAGTCTCACACCCAGAAAGCACATGTCCTGAGAGGGTACTAGACTGGACTTTATTTCGTTCACAGAATACCCCAGGCATCTTAGCACTGCTATCACATAATCCAAATGATGAAGAAGTTCGTCCCTTCCTTGAGCCAGAATCAGGCAATCGTCCAAATAAGGATAGATCTGTATTCCTTTTAACCTGAGGAAAGCTATCACTGGAGCCAGAACTTTCGTGAACACTCTGGGCGCAGTAGATAAGCCAAAGGGCAATGCAGAGAACTGATAATGAGAAGTCCCAGGTCGAAAACGCAGATACTTCCTGCAACTCAGTCTGATAGGAACATGAAGATAAGCCTCCTTGAGATCCAAAGTTACCATCCAATGATCTTTGCCCAGCAGAGGTAAAAGCTGCTGTAACGTCAACATTTTGAACTTGGGAATGTCCAGATAAGTGTTGAGGATAGATAAGTCCAAAATTGGTCTCCACGTGTTCCCTTTCTTTGGTACTAGGAACAGGCGAGAATAAAAGCCTAGGCCCACTTCTGGCATAGGGACCGGCTGAATGGCCCCTATTTGGAGTAACAGAGAAATTTGCTTGTGAGCCTCTATCCTTTGTTGAGGAGGAACGTCTGGCATGCCTTTGAAAGGAGGCAAGGTATGGAAATAAAACCTGTAACCGTGGTGTATGATATCCAATACCCATCTGTCTTGGGTAATTAAACTCCAATTTTCTTTGAAAAGTGCCAACCTCCCTCCCAAAGGTGCTGCCAGACGAGAAGGCTCTGGCAGCTGAAAAGGTAGGTCATTGGATCTGTTTACGAAAGGACTGACCCCTGCCCTCACCCGAAGACTGTGCAGGAGAACTCCCTGTTCTAGGCCTGAAAGAGCCCTGAGCTCTGCCCCTACCACGTCTAGATCTACCCCTAGACTGGGAATCATAAGAAGGATACGTCCACCCCTTAGTAGGCCAATTTCTACTAAACTTTGGAGGCTGAACCTGCAAAAAATCCTTAACAGTCTGCATAGACTTAGCCTTGTCTTCCATTTTCTTTAAAACTGCCTCAACAGGAGAACCAAACAACACATCAGATTGTAAAGGAGCATCTAAAATCCTTGTTTTAACATGGTCAGATAAATTCTGATCCCTCAGCCAGGCGTGCCTGCGAAGAACTGACCCAGTGGCAGCCACCCTAGACGAGGCCTGTACAGCATCAAAACCACATTGCAAAGAATGCTTACCCACCTGTTCAGAAACATGAACTAAATCTTGTAACTCTTTACAATCAATACCTTCCGCCAGAGCATCAACCTTAGACTTCAATTGTGAAAGGAGATAGTTTTGGTATTTCAACATGTGAAACTGGCAATTCAAAGCCCTCATAGCTAGAGTGGAAGAAGTATAAACTTTCTTTCCCCATCTATCCAAAGCCCTGGCCTCTTTGTCTGTAGGAACCGGATTCTTGACAACAGAAGCCTTAACACCTTTAGGCCCCTGACTAACAGTTTCTGGGTCTGCCCTAGGACTCTTAAAAGATACTTATGAGCTTCAGGCACCCTGTAATACCTATCCGGTTTAACAGGAGCAGGAGGCAAAGAATCAGGATTAAGAGAAGCCTCTGTAAAAACATCTTCCACCATATCCAAAACAGGAGGTATAGCCAAAGGCCTATGCTGGGGTAAAACAAAAATTCCCTAAGCCTTTCCCTGGAATCAGAGAAATCCTGACCTTCCCACTTACAATGCTCCCTCATGGCATGAAGAGTTTCTGAATAAGAAAAATCCTCAGGAGGAGAATCAGAAGGAGTAGAATCATCCACATCAGAATCAGAATAAGGAGAATACTCCTGCAAGTCTTCAGCCAAGACTCTGAAACATCCGAAGCCTGCTCAAAACTCCCTAGCTCAGGCTCCACCCTAGGTCTCTTATCAGGAGGGGGCAAAGAACCCCTAATCAAAGTAATCAAATCTTCTGCCATTTTAAGCATATGCTTCTTGGGCACAGTTCCTGAAGAACTAGGGGTGACACCAACTGAAGCTAAACCTGGCCTGCCTCTGGGAGAAGCCTTGGAAACAGAAGGAGAGGGCCTAACCACCCTAGGAAGGGAGGGGAGTATAGTAACCTGAGAAGCCCCTTCAGCCTGACCTGCCTCCTGAGAGGCCACATCCTGCAATAACAAAGTCTCTCCCTGGGATCCCAAAGAAACCTCCGGTGGAACCACTGGCTCCACCGACACCTCTAAAGAACCGGCGTCCGGTACAGATGGTTCTTCTAGCCTAGGCTTAACTGCTTTGTCCTTGCGCTTCTTCGAAGAAGCGGGCGTCGGAGCATCCGACGGCATTTTATAATTGCACCGCTTCCCAAAGACTAACCTGGCACAATCCAACCTTCTCTTTATAGTGCGTTTATTGAATCTAGCACAAGAGCGACACCCAACAACGTCGTGCTCAGGCCCTAAACAAGGAATACACAAAGTATGATAGTCTCTATGCGGTATCTGTTTCCCACAAGAAATGCAATTATTCACTTTTTCTGACATCCGGTAAACCACTGAGGCAAGAAAAAACTAAAATATTCCCCAACGGGGTACTTAGCCAACTTTGACTCGGTCTGAAACTCCGAAATCGAAAAATTTCAGAACGCCAACCGGCACTTGCAATGCTGCTTCTGCATCGGACCATGCGGCAAAAAAGACTGAGGATATGACGTCGGTCATGCGCATTTGTACCCTGACGTCCTGATGTCAGTCAAATGCGCCTTGACCGACGTCAGCCTTATACTTTGATATTCGGGCCGACCGAGGACAGCGGACTACCCCTAGTGCAAGGACTGCAGCAATGTGAGATGAAGAACATCAGGAGGCATAGCAGAAGGGGAAGGAATTTCTATTTGCAGAAGGTCGTAATACCTTTTTTTGGTCTTCAGAAATCTATGAGTAGTCCCAATTGAAAAATTACCTAATTTTATTAAGTTTCTCTCCAAAAGAAATCTCTTCTAATGGGGAATCCCCCCCACTGGACTCCTCCGCTGAAGAAGCATATTTTAAAGGAGAAGTAATTTGTGTAGAACATGCTAAAGAATCCTCAGAGGAAGAATCATCATCAAATAATACCAGTTCCCCAACTCTTTGGGCAAGAGAGGATGAGAAAGAAGGAATAGAAAACAGCAGAGGAAGGCTTCAAAGCCATTAAAGCCTTAATCAGCCCCTGAGAGAAAGTATCCCAAGTTAGACTAAGGACAGGAAGGGTCTTAACAGTGTCTGTTTTTTCTCTTTCTTCTTAACATGCATTTCTGCATGATGAGAAGTGGAAGTACCTGACATAGGCCTAACCTCTGCAACAGACTGTGGAGACTCTCTAACCAGAATGGGAGGTACATCTCTAGGGCCCTCTAGCACAATGAGCTGTGGTTCCCCACGTTCTGCCTTAGAGTACGTGCCTAGGTGGAATTCCCTAATGGCTTGATGAGGTACCTGCCAAGGAAGTGGACCAAAGCTCCAAACATAATGCTGGGTCTTCACTAATCTCAAGGGATACATCGGTGGAAGAAGCACAGCCGAAGAGGATTCAGGCCTAAGCTTACTGACTTTCCTCTTCAAAATCGGCTCTGCCGAAGGACCCCCAGAACCCTCCATAATGTCCTTAGCCAGATGTTCAAGTCGACGATTCTCTAAGATCCAGAGCTGAAAGTTGGCTACATATGGCTTTAAGGACAAAGGCCTGATAAATGGAACTAGAACGGTGGTCGTGACTTGGTCCCATGCAAAAAAGTCAAACATCATGGCTTTCTATGTGGAATCTGCCTTCCACACCTATGCTTGCCCTTCCTGGATGACATGAACTAAATACAAAACGCAGTAGGAAAGAAACACATCCCCAATGGGGCACTTATCTGAAAGCTGGCAGCAACCAAGAGAATCAGGCAGCAGACTGACTTAAGAGTCAAGCATTCCAAATGGCAGCAGAAAAGTTCTGCAGATTGTACGTGTGGGTGTCTTTTTATGGCTGAAGTTGACAGCATGTATGTGCAGGGTCCCACGTACCTTGCAGTAGCTAAAAGCTGTTGTATGCTGGCTGGATGTTGGGTCGCTTGGACAGAGGACATTCCATATGTAAATACTGCAACACTGAATGGAAGGACATCAGACTGTTCCAAAAGCTATGGAGTAGACACCACCACTGAGAACCAGATGGACTTCGGCTCAGAGACTTGTCTCAATCAGACAGCATTGGCGTCAACAGAGTAAGGGAAGTACTGGATGCTGAAATTTCAACTGTCAGGTCCAACTGGTCGATGGGCCTGTACCCAAATCTCCTTTAGGGCACAGTGCTGGGAGGGTTGCCAGTTGGGATCCGTGTCCATGAATTTTCTCGCAATCCAGTCAACATCAATTTCCATGTGACTTCTGGTGGCTCGGACCAACCTCGATGATGAAGCTACTGAAGGGGGTCTGGAAGGGAATTTGTCTTGTAAATCAGATGTATGGACCAAGAGACACCAGCGCTGGAAAAAAATGTAGCACAAGGAAAGGGAGTTCGGACCCGACTAGCAGGTGGATCCAACTGCCAGGTTTTAGATATTGAACCCAGGGGACCTTTTGTCTCTCTTTTTCCAACCTCTTTTCCTCAGACTTTTTTTTTCTGAATACATTTCCTTTCTCTCAGTGATTTTCTTTGGACTTAGCTTTTTACTTTTCTTTCCTTTTTTTTTGTCCCTACTGCTGGGGGATGCTGAAGTTGGTCTAGATTTGTAAGACATGGCAATTAGTCTAAGTAGGCATCACCTAAACAGTAAACAGAGTGGAGGCCTTGGGGAGGGATTTTATTTCTGAAAGCCAAGTGCTTTTTAAAACCCAAGGGTCTGTCTGACAAAACAAAAAAATTATCACAACAATCAACACTTTTCTTGATAAACACACGCTATATCAAACCCTTATAAAAAATTTTTTTGCAAGAGAGCCACTTAGAAAATGCACTCTTACACCAACTAATTATAAAAAAACTACAAAACCCTAACAATCCAGAGTCTAATAACGAACACTATACTAGAAATCCTAAGAGGAGGAGTCAAAGGTAGGAAAAAATATAGAAAAGTCTTTCACTTACCGTGAAACAGACAGTTCTTGGACACATCTGGAGGAATCAGGCAGCAAATAATGTTGGAGGTAAATTAGGAAAGGGGGCAGAATTACATGCAGGGTAGGAGTCGGAGCCTCTGAGCCAAATCTCTGAAATGAGATGTGAAGGTTGAATCCGCCTACTCCAAACACTGATCGGACGAAAATAAAACACCAGATCACTTCTTGTATAGCTTAAAGATATTGAAGAGACAGAACAAATAAACACTGCCACAAAAATCAAATTACCTTTAACACAAGAATCAGTAACATACATTATACATACATAATTTAAAATGAATGACGGTCATAAATGTCAACAGCCACATTGTATGTACACTGGCCTTGGAGAACATGCTCCCTGTAAAATGAAGCAAAAAATGGTGCTCCATATTTATTGTAAAGATAATTTAACATTAACAAATCTAGACCTTAAACACTACAAAAACAAGTTTCCCTACGTAACTTAGGCTAGTACCATTAAATCAAAAAATGAGCAATGTTGCTTAAACCCCTGGTGACCAAAAGGTTAAAAAGACATCAAGGGATCCCTTCTTGACTAATGCACTAGAGAACACAGTAAGGACTTTAAACAATACTGTAAAGCACAGAATGATTTGCACAACACACGTTTACAGTTAATATTTACTATAGTCTGCTACTGGAAGGGAAATGGCACTTTAAATTTGAAAAGTCTTAATGCCCGAAAGACCATCAATACATTATTTTTTATTCTATAAAGCAATTAGGCACAGGCTTAGACCTGCTTAAGGGAATGAAGTAGTTAGATTTTTATTTCTTTGCAGGCTGTTTTAACAGTTGGGTGAAACTGCTGTCATATAACCTTCCTGATCAGGTTTGGTTACCATTTTTATTAAAAAAAATTAGTGGATTTATTATAAGACTTCATCTGGCTGAAGTATCTGAAATATGAAGCTTCATATCTTCAAAGTACATTTCCAGATTGTAATGTACATCTTCCAAATCCTTCTGCCAGCCACCGCAGAAAAAGAATCTAAAGAGTTAAATGAAAACTCCACCGTAGAACAAGCATTTTGTGCGTAAAAATGTATGTAGCATATAGAATACTATCTGTGGGGTGCAGTATTGTGTTTAAATGCACATCTGCATGGGTGTATACATTTAAACAGTTTAGCACTTCTGATTGCTTTTTTCAATAAGAACATTAAGAAAAGGAATAGTAAACATATGTTAAAGTAAATTCAGCTGTATATTATGATTACCATCAATGGTCATATCTCCTTTGTGGACTACAGAATGCTCATGCACTCTTAATGTAAGGACTAACTTAAAAATCAGTGGGAATATTTTACCATGGATCGGGGCATATACCACATATGCATCCCCCTCTGGAAGGATGTCACAAAAAAGCATAGAAGACCTTTTTATGCACAGGATCAGTGCACCTAGATGATAGGGTTTCCAGTTCTCTCTCTCTCTCTGCAGGTCTGTCCTGTGTGTGCGCTTGGGGGACTTTACAAGGAAAAAATATTTTACTTTTCTCTAAATGTCACAGAAATCTTTGCCACTACATTTAAGTTATATTTTAATACATAAACTATTATAAATAACCAACATTTAAAGCTTACCATTTCAATACTGTGTTGCTGCTTATGTAAATTTGTCAGAAGAGCTGACAAATTGCCTTTAAACCTCTGACTTGATCTAATTGCTTTGCTATAAATTCTCCTTCTCTCTGCAATAAAAACAGTGGAAAACAGTTATACAGCTTTCTGTCTTTATATCAGCTGCTGTGCTTCCGACATTAGCAGGATTAACTGCCCATCTAACCTGACAGGGTAAACTATAGATTTAACTGGATCTATGAAGTGTCGTGCAGGTGGAGACAAATTCCGCAAAGTATCTGAGCAGTTGAGGTTAAAAAAAGCAGGAGAGCTTTCCCTTTCTTTGACTCCAATGCAAGGAAATAAAAGTTTTAATAAGTACAAGCAGGTTTCTGTTAACTACACAGTGCTAGAACCATATTATACGAGAAAAGAAATCTAAAGTTTGAGTTAAACTCTAGGAGAGGACGGAATTTTCTATTTCAAAATATGCAGACCCACAGTTTCAGCAGTCCTAACAATGGCCGAAATCTTGCCCCTTTCTTTGCAAGGAACACAGTTTAAAGTTGCCTGGAGGTATGATAAAAATACATTCCAGTACACTTCATATGACAGAAACAGTTACTGATCCTGAAAGGTGTTAAACCTACATAATTATTCACCATATATATCCAATAACTCTGCCCCATCCTTTTTTCTATTGGTAGGAGGGGTACAAGTAGCACAGGTGGTTCATCACATAGTAAAAGCTGCAAGAAAAAGTAGACTCGCAGCTCACACTTCAAAATGAAATACAAGTGTGTAAATACTTACTTTTAGGACATGAACTATCTAACTGGACAAGCTGCAATTTTCTGCAATGGTACTGGTTAAAAGCAAGTCTGGAACCACTTCCAGGTACAAAGTTCAGTTAGCATGAAAAGACATCAAATCCTTGTTTAACTGAAATGGGAAAATCTACAGATACGGGACTACAACTGTAAGCAAAACGGGCGACTATCAACTAATGCATCTTTCAAAATCATTTCACATCTTAAGGCTTGATAAGCCTGCAAATCAAAAGTCCCAAGGGCAACTGAAGCCCTTCAAAGGAAGATGAAGACATTGGGTGACATAATACATCTGGAAAGGGAAGGAGCAGCCAGAGCTACTATTTTACTTATTAAATTATCTTTATTCAAGCACAGTTTACACAGGAATATATGTAGACACGCATTTAAGAAATTTTCTACTTGTATGCAAGTATACACATTTTTTGAGCAATCATTCACTCCAACATTATGTAAACTGTTCAGTTCCTACATTTCCTTAAAACCTCTCTCGTCCTCATTATTCTGCATGTATAGTTCTGGACAATTCTATGCAATTTGCACTTTCCCTTTTTTTAAAAATTCCACATACATTTCTTTTATCTCCTTGACACTACTCAGATAATCAATTACAGTTTTAGATTTTGATTTCTATTTTCTAGACTTTTATTTTTTGGCAACCAAGAACATAAAATTAAGATCTGTGTCCCAGATTAAAATAATCACTTTGCTACTTAAAACTATTTTCTCTCCCAACAATTCTGACAAAGTACGCTACTGGAAATTTTGAAAATCTGCCTTATTGATTCTCTTGCTTATTTTGGAGCGATACAGATGTCATTCCATTGTTCCTTTGTAAAGTGCCTTTTCAGTGTCTCTTCCCAATCTTTAACCTCCTCTGAATGTTTCCTATAGTTATCATACAACACACTTTACATGTCCTAATTTTTTTTTTTTTTTTTTTAACAGGAGCTTTTGTTGTAGACTTGACTAAACTCTACCAGAGCGGGTCTTCCATTTAGCACTCCTCTCTCTCTTTCTCTTTGTCTATATTCTAAAAATCAATCAGTGGTGGGGAAGGCAGCCTCCAACCTGAACTGCAGACATCTGCTTGACTTCAACCCATGATATTGCCTTTCCCTGTCTAGTTATTTGCTTCCAATACCTTATTTCCTTTGCTAAATTTTTATCCAGTAAATTCCAACCCCTTCTTGACTAGTTTCTATACCCCTACTTATAGTCATCCTTATTGGTAAAATCTCTGTATTCTGAAAATTAAGCTAACACAGGAACGTTCTGCTTCTTTGCAAATATATTTTATAGCAGTGTTCGCTGTAAGCACCTTCAACCAAAATCTTACTCTCTTATTTCTCTAATTTGCCACAGTTTCATTCTCTTTCCATGCTGATTTGCAACCTTTGGCTGTTAGAGACAACATATCTGCTTGCGTTATAAGCATATACAGATCTACTGAAGTCAATCTAAATTTCAGTAGACAAACACTAAAAATATCAAATGAAAAAGGCAGGAAAAAATACAAAGGATAAACACCCTTAAGTAATGCTTAAAGGCATAACTGCAGACCATGTAAGGAAAACTTTTTGGGGAAGGGGGCTTCCCATATCACCTAAAAATTACACACACTAATTCCAAGACGGCATAATCTCCAGGGAAGGGGCATATTCGCCATTGTCAGTGTATTTATCTCACACCTGTCATCCATTTGCTTTGGCAACTAATGTTTGTGAATAAAACAGATGTCAACCTTTTGGAGATTCGGTTAATAAAAGCACTCCAATATAGTTGTGTGCTGCACACAGGTCCCATGAACTTTGTCAAACAGTGCTTTAGTCGACAGGCGTGTGAGATCGACAATCACTAGGTAGGGGAATGTACCATTCCCCCAGGGATTGTGTCGGCATGGAGTTAGAATATATAATTAGTGAGGGGGGGGTTTACAATTTGCAGGCACTGGGAATTCATTCTTAGCACATGCAAAAAGTACAGTTTTGTACCTACCATAAATGTAGATGTTCGAAGATCCACATTGCTGCAGTCCTTACATATGGGTAGTCCGCTGTCCTCGGTCGGCCCGAATACCAAAGTATTAGGCTGACGTCGGTCATGGGCGCTCAGTTCTGACATCAGAGCGTCAGGGTATTAAAGCGCATGACCGACGTCATATCCTCAGTCTTTTCTTGCCCCAGATGTCAGAAGGCCCTAAAAAGAAAGGCCACAGCCAAAAATAGAATACTTCCCAAAAGGCATGTACAAATAACAGCTACCACCCAAACCATACAACCATTCCAAACTACAGAGGGGAAGGAGGGAGGGTAAATTGGACTGCAGCAATGTGGATCTTGAACATCTACATTTATGGTAGGTACAAAACTGTACTATGTTCTTCATCTCACATTGCTGCAGTCCTTACATATGGGTAAAATCCCAAAGCAGAGGTAAAGGGAGGCTGGCAAAATCATAAAGCATTGGGAGCTGCCAAAATGCCCTGTAAGATTGCAGTGGCAAATCCAGCCCTAGATTTGGAATAAAGAGGAAGGTGGTAATGTTTAGAAAAAGTATGCACTGAACTCCAAGTAGCTGCTTCCAAAATATCTTTAGTAGCTACTCCCTTAAAAAGCTGTAGAAGTGGCAGTAGCCCTAGTGGAGTGAGGTCTGATTCCAGCCGGAATCTCCTTACCATGATGAGAATAACAAAAGCAATACAAAAGCCAATCCACTTAGAAATAGTTTGTTTTGAAACAGGTTTCCCCTGATAACCCAAAGCAAAAGAAACAAACAACTGCTGAGACTGTCTGAACCCTTTAGTCCTGCTCAAATAATAACGCAACTGCCTGTGAATATCCAAAGTGTGCAAAATTTTCTCCCCTTTATTTTGGGGATCTGCATAAAAAGTAGGCAAATGAATTGATTGGTTCAAGGCCACATTTGAAACCACTTTAGGCATAAAAGTAGGATTAGTGCAGAGATACCCTATCCTTATGAAAATTACGGAAGGGTTCAACTGCCATAAGAGCCTGTAATTCAGAAACCCTTCTAGCAGACGTAATGGCCAACAAAAAAGCAGTCTTCCAAGACAAAAACTTTAACTCAGCAGTAGCTGCAGGTTCAAAAGGAGGTAAAGTAAGCTTTTCCAACACAAAATTGAGATCCCAGGCAGGAGTAGGAGCTCTACGTGGAGGTCTTATGTTCTTTGCCCCTCTAAGAAATTGCTTAAACAAAGGATGAGAGAATAATGGAGGGTCACAGTCATAGTGAGCAGAAATGGCTGCAGCATGAACTTTTATAGAGGAGAAAGACAAACCCTTGTCTAATAATTCTGTAAGATATTGAAGAGAAACACTTAAAGCTGGCTTGGAAACATCAAAGCCCTTTGTTTTGCTCCAAATTAAAAATCTCCTCCATTTATCAGCATAAACTTTCCTTGTACTAGGCCTTCTGGCCTCCAAAATAACATTCAAAACTTGTTGTGGAAGCTGCGACCCTCCAGGTTCTAGAACAGAATATGCCAGGCTGTTAGATGCAGGGACTGAATCCTGACATTGAGGAAATGATTGCCCTCCTGTGACAAAAGGTGCGGAATCGAAGGCAAAGGCCATGGAGGCTCCTGTACTAAACTCCTCAGCAGAGGGTACCAGTGCTGTCGAGGCCAATCTGGAGCTATTAGAATCATGGAGGGCTTGTCTTGTCTGACCTTCAAGAGTACCTTGGGAGGAGAGGCAGAGGCGGAAAGGCATAGACGTGAAGATTGCTCCAACTGAATGATAGAGCATCCACTTTCCAAGCTGTGGGATGAAACATTTTTGTGCAAAACTTTGGCAACTGGAAATTTAGTGGAGAAGCGAACAGATCTATGTCTGGAGTTCCCCATATCACTGTCAATTTTCGAAATACATGAGGATCCAATTTCCACTCATGGGGATCCACCATCTGTCTGCTCAAAACATCTGCTAAGGAGTTCTGTGCTCCTGGTAGAAACCTTGCCTGAAGATTGAGGTGTAAACTGAGAGCAGTCTCCCACAAAATCATTGCTTGCCTGCAAAGAGGGTACGAATGGGTTCCCCCTTGCTTGTTGATGTACCACATGACAGTTGTGTTGTCTGTTTGAATCAACACTTGCCCTGGGTGAAGTAAATCCTTGAAAGCCATCAATGCAAATTGGACTGCTAACATCTCCTTCAAGTTGATATGTAAATGTTGAAGTCTGGCAGGCCACGTGTCTTGAACCCATTTTCCATTCAGGTGTGCTCCCCAAGCCTTGTCCGAGGCATCTGTCGTTAAAATCTGACTCGCCTCTGGTCGGGTCACAGAGAGTCCCTTGTTTAGGTGACATTCCTGAGCCCACCACAAAAATTCCTTTTGAATGCAAGGTATTATTTGAATGACAGTGTCCAGATCTTGGCAGTGTTGTGTCCATACATTTTGAGATACCATTGTAGCTTCCTCATATGCAGTTTGGCATTGGGAAGCACCAGAATACAAGATGCCATGAACCCCAAGGCTTGAAGGACTGTCCTTACAGTCAGCCTGGACCGTAGAGACAATTGATGGAAGTAAAGAGTAAGGTTCTTTTGCTTGTCCGGGGTCAAAAAAGCCATCTGGGAAGCTGTATTCAGTCTCACACCCAGAAAACACATTTCCTGAGAGGGTACTAGACTGGACTTTGTTTCGTTCACAGAATACCCTAGGCACCTTAACACTGCCATCACATACTGTAGATGATGAAGTTCGTACTTGTCTTGAGCAAGAATCAGGCAATCGTCCAAATAAGGATAAATTTGTATTCCTCTTAACCGTAAGAAGGCTATCACTGGAGCCAGAACCTTTGTGAACACCCTGGGCGCAGTAGATAAGCCAAAGGGCAATGCAGAGAACTGATAATGTAAAGTCCCAGCCCGAAAACGCAGGTACCTCCTGCAACTGGGCCTGATATGAACATGAAGATAAGCCTCTGAGATCCAGAGTTACCATCCAGTGATCTTTGCCCAACAGAGGTAGAAGTTGTTGCAACGTCAACATTTTGAATTTTGGAATGTCCAGGTATGTGTTGAGGATAGATAAATCCAAAATCGGCCTCCAAGTGTGTCCTTTCTTTGGTACTAGAAACAGGCGGGAATAAAAACCTAGGCCCACTTCTGACAGAGGGACCTGCTGTATAGCCCCCATTTGAAGAAGTAAAGAAATCTGCTTGTGAGCCTCTACCCTTTGCTGCGGAGGAACGTCTGGCATGCCTTTGAAAGGAGGCAATGTATGGAAATAAAACTTGTAGCCTCGGTCTATAATGTCCAACACCCATTTGTCCTGGGTGACTAAAAGCCAGTTTTGCTTGAAGAGTGCCAACTTTCCTCCCAAAGGAGCTGCCAGACAGGAAGAATCTGGCAGCTGAAAATGCAGGTCATTGGGCCTGTTTACGAAAGGACTGGCCCCTGCCCTCACCTGTAGATTGTGCAGGTGAACTCCATGTTCTAGGCCTGAAAGTACTCTGAGCTCTGCCCCTACCACGCCTAGATCTACCCCTAGACTGTGAATCAGAAGGATAAGCCCATCCCTTAGTAGGCCAATTCCTGCTAAACTTAGGAGGCTGCACCTGCAAAAAATCTTTAACAGTCTGCATAGACTTAGCCTTGTCTTCCATTTTCTTCAAGACAGACTCCACAGGAGAACCAAACAAAACTTCAGACTGTAAAGGAGCATCCAAAATTCTAGTTTTAACATGCTCTGACAAATTCTGATCCTTAAGCCAGGCGTGCCTGCGAATAACTGAACCAGTGGCAGCCACCCTGGAAGAAGCCTGTAAAGCATCGAAACCACACTGCAAAGAATGCTTACCCACCTGTTCAGAGGCATGTACCAAATCCTGTAATTCCTTACACTCTATGCCCTCTGCCAAAGCATCCACTTTAGATTTTAGTTGAGTAAGGAGAAAATTCTGATACTTCAACATATGAAACTGGCAATTCAAAGCCCTCATTGCTAAAGTGGAAGAGGTATACACTTTCTTACCCCATCTATCCAAAGCTCTAGCATCTTTATCCATAGGAACTGGATTCTTTACAACAGAAGCCCTGACACCCTTAGGTCCCTGGCTAATAGTTTCTGGGTCAGCCCTTGGACTCTTATACAGATATTTATGAGCCTCAGGTACCCTGTAATACCTGTCTGGCTTAACTGGCGCAGGAGGCAGAGAGTCTGGATTAAGGGAACCCTCGGAGAAAACGTCTTGAACAACATCCAAAACAGGAGGTATAGCCAAGGACCTATGTTGTGGTAAAAACAAAAATTCCCTAAGCCTCTTTCGGGAATCTGAGAAATCCTGACCTTCCCATTTAAAATGCTCCCTCATAGAATGCAGGGTTTCTGAAAGAAAAATCCTCTGGAGGAGAAGCAGAAGGAGTGGAATCCTCTGCGTCTGAATCAGAATAAGGAGGAAAATCCTGAATGTCTTCAGTCAAGACTCTGAGTAATCTGAAGCCTGCTCCAAACTTTCCACCTCTGGCTCCACCCTAGGTCTCTTATCAGGAGGGGGCATAGAACCTCTGATTAAAGAAATTAAATCTTCTGCCATTTTAAGCATGTGTTTTTTAGGCACAGAACCCGCAGAACTAGGACTGACACCCGTGGAAGGCAAACCAGGCCTGCCTTTGGAAGGAGCCTTAGAGACAGAAGGAGAAGGCCTAACCACCTTAGGCAAGAAAGGGAGAACAGCAACCTGAGAGGCCCCCTCAGCCTGACCTGACTCCTGAGAGGCCACATCTTGCAAAATTAAAGCCTCCCCCCGAGACTTAACTGAAACCTCGGCTGGATCCACAGATTCCACCGTAGTTTCTAAAGAACCGGCGTCCGGAACGGACGACTCATCCTGCCTGGACTTTAAAGATTTTTCTTTGCGCTTCTTGGTAGCGGCGCCGGAGGATCTGACGGCATATTATAATTACACCGCCATCAAGACAAGCCTAGCGCAATCTAACCTACGTTTAATGGTGCGCTTATTAAACCTAGCACAAAAGCGACACCCGACTACGTCGTGCTCAGGTCCCAAACAAGGAATACAAAGAGAGTGGTAATCCCTATGCGGTATCTGTTTCCCACAAGAAATACAATTATTCACTTTTTCTGACATCCGGAATTAACTGAAGCAAGAAAAAACAAAAATATTCCCCAACGGGGTACTTAGCCCAACTTGGTTTCGGTCTGAAACTCAGAATACGAAAATTTCAGAACGCCGAACGGCACTTACAAACGCTGCTTCTGCTTCTGCATCGGACCATGCGGCAAAAAAGACTGAGGATATGACGTCGGTCATGCGCTTTAATACCCTGACACTCTGATGTCAGAACTGAGCGCCCATGACCGACGTCAGCCTAATACTTTGGTATTCGGGCCGACCGAGGACAGCGGACTACCCATATGTAAGGACTGCAGCAATGTGAGATGAAGAACATCTGCATGTGGATATACATAATGTTGATCAATGTGGAGCAACGTTATGCATGTCGACAAGTGTTCAATGGATTTAAACAGATTCATGTATACATATACATGATCCGTAATTGTATAACTATCACATAATCCTATACCACCCGTGTTCTATGGGGATGATCAACCTATCCCATTTGACTCCTATTCTCTCCACCTTCCAAATAAATTCTCTCTCAACTCTATTACTGTCCACAACCTGTCATCAGGTTAATAGAAACATGACCGACTTGTACATAAAACTAAAGGGACTAGAAACATTTCCCTGCTTATATCTTAATTATCTAATCAAGAGCTTCCAGTTTCTCATTTCTTTAAATCTTTTGTTTAGTCTCTTCCCACATACTCTTAGCTACTAACAATCATATTTAAGCCACATATCTAAATACTTAATCTTAGAGTGCCCCCATATATATGGGTATTGCTGCACAGTTTACTGCTAGTCGCCATTTCATCTTTACTAATTTTACATCCTTGAATAAGAGCGTTCCTCATCTTCTTTGGTAGTGGCTCTAAATATAAAACAGAGTGGAAGGAGGATACCCCTGACTGGTCTCTCTGTTCAAACAGCATGTCAGAGGAGGATACCCCCTGAGTGGTCCTTCTGTTCAAACACAGCATATCAGAGAGGCCCCCCAAACCTTAATTCTTGCATCTAACCATTTGTATATATCATCCTAATTAACTCTATTATTCTCTCATGGAATGAAAATGTTTCAGTTGTCCTACTCAAAAATCTCAGATGACTATACTGAATGCTTTCTTTGCATCAAGAACCATTAACAATAGTGGTGCTTGTTTCATTCTGTTTTCCTCTGAATCAGCACCATTCTATTAAAGTTGACAAATGCTTGTCTCTCCTCCACCAAACCACACTGATTTAGCTCTCTCAGTTCTAGCAATACTTTGTCTACACTAGCTAAGAGAATAGCAAACACTTCAGAATCATCATTGGGTCTGAAGGGACTTTAATCTCACTGGTCAATACAGTCATCACAACTTTCTTCCAAAAGTAAAACCATTCGCTCAAGAAGACTTCCTCGTTGATAAGAGAAAAACATTGATATGTAATCTCTTCTTGACTACCGATGGTTGGACCCTCCTTCTAACCTTGGCATAAATCAAATCTTCACCAAATATTTCCATTCATACCTTTTCTTGGTTCCCACACACCTCTGCTCTACAAATGTTCTTAAATTTTCCAAATTATCAAATATCTACAGGATCTCAGATTATTTTTATCTTGTCTAAGGCTTCCTAACTCTGGTAACAACCATTTTTACCTTCTGTCGCTTAAATTGCTGTGCTGTTTTATGCTTTGGAATTTTTATTAAAAAAAATAAATAAATAAATGTTCCTGTTTCCATTACATCTGCATTTATTTTTATTGTTACACTTTAATTGATGTACTAATAATTTGGAGCTTTTCTCCCCGGGCCTCTACTGAAAATGGACATATATCCAGCTAGACTAGACCGGTCAACAAATGTAAAATAAATAAATAAAAATAAATTATTAAAAAAAAAGTTGCCTAACTCATGCATACAAAATACTGACTTATTTTCCCCTTTATCACTCTGCACTTGCTCATTTTGTGCTGTAAGATTCATCTTATTCTGCCTAACTCATGCATACAAAACTGCTACTTATTTTCCATTTAATTAGT